>NC_092865.1:55821531-55852066 GCF_032062135.1 Pyxicephalus adspersus | reverse complement strand
ATTTTTGGCCAATCAGTCGTTCGTTCGTCGTTCATTTCCAACGATAAAAATTGGAAGTGTGTACGCAGCTTTAGATCACTGTTTCTCAACCAGGGTTCCTCCAGAGTTTGCTAGGGGTTCTTTGAGCAATGATCAATTTGTGCCTCCCAGGTCTAATCAATAACAATGATCTTTTTGACTGTTGACATTGTTCCCAATAGCCAGTAATGTAAGTGTTTCCCCTGATCACCTTACTAATGAACTTTGAGAAGTTTCCTGAAGACCTGTGAGTTATTTCACGGTGTCCCCCCTGTTAAAAAAGTTTGAGAAACACTGGCTTACATAGTTGGCGAAAAGACCTTAAATATAGAGATCTCGGTTTGTGGTATTCATTGTGACCACATAACTATTGTGAATATAGTCCAATGCATTTCTTGGCCACTCATCTACTAATAGAAATATTACATAAAGTTCTTTTTGGCAAACTGCTACCTTTGACCCTCATCTCAGTGAAATAATCCAAATGAATAGAAGTACATTCCATGCTAATTGTCAGGTTTAAAATGATCTATTAAATGCAGCATGGAACTGAAAGTGCACAGACAATCGCTTGATTAATTGTCTCCAATGATTATTTAGAATGGGAGTTAAAGAGCCCTCAATAATTACACTCATTTATATTAATTCCAGTTGTCAAAGTGATATCTGTACCCTCAAAGCAATTAGTTGTATACTCCTTATGGAAATTGCCTAACCAATAGGCTTTATGTTTGGAGAATCAGGTCACTGCATGGTACTAAATATGTGTAAAAAAACAATGCAAGAAAAATGCTTTCTAAAGTGCTCCAACACAAGCAAAATGATTGGTGCATTTTTTAAATGTTGCTGTTTTAATCTTGCTCAAAACCTATGGAGACAAATTCTTTTTTGCTGTATTGCCAGTGCATTGAATGATTCTTTTTCTTCTCAACAGATAACGGATAAGACAATCCTATAGCAAACTCCTTGGGGTGCACTACATCACTGACACCAATGTGTTATATTATATATTTCTATTTCCTATGCATCAAAGGCACAAGGTGTTACAAGGTAAACAGAGCCTTGGGGTTGGCTGTATACAAGCAGATCTCACACTGAGATTACCAGGCAATAAGGGACTGATACATTATTCTCCATTATTAGGTGGCCCTAAGGTTTAAAGAACTTGTGCAAGAACAAATATACCAAAAGTTTGGGGCACTTGGCGATTTTGTCTACATGAACTTCTTGAATAACCTATACCAAGTCAAATGATCGAATTCAGTTGGTTGAACTAAAAATATTAGTAATACTGCAAAGTACAATGTTTTTAGACATTTGTGCACTTATGGTAACACGGAGAAGGCTATTTTCTGTTCCATTGTGACTTGTACAAAGCCACATTCATAAAGACTCGAGGTTGGATGAGTTTGGTGTGGAGGATCCCCAACATTAACACAACTAACACAACTGATGATTTCAGTGGATGAACTCAATGAACTTCTCTCTTTTTTACCTAATTCTAAAAAATGAGCCAGGTCTTCTCGTTCGGCATCAGTACCCGACTTCACAAATGCTCTTCTGGCCAAATGAGCACAAATCCCTACAAAAACAAACCATAACCTTGTGGGAAGCCATTTCCGAAAAGTAGAAGCTGTATTGCTCATAGGGCGTTCAGAGAATGGTGGCAACTCAATCATAATGCCCAAAATTTTATATTATTTCCATGTGCTTTATGATGATCAAGGGTCAACTTGAACCGATGTAGTTTATACCTAAGCTTTACCCCGGACAAACATTTATTTTTATGTAGTTTTGGATAGAGTTTTGTATCTCACTGGGGAGATTTAGGACCAGGAAACCAACGTTCCTGGAAGTGTTGGCTTCTGTCTGCTGGCCACTATAACAGCATGAGCAACTGGAAACATGTATATTACTTGTCTTATTTCCAGGGAAAAACATACATTCAGAATCTATTTTATTGACAGAATGACTCATAAGTGGCCCTTGCCAATCCTTTTGCAATTATATCTAAGGGTACCTGTATTGAGATAACCCTGCATGCTCTCTAGCTATATTGCTAGATTGTTGCTGTGAAAACTCTTCTCTCTGTACTTTAGATTCCTTATTTGCTTCTTTTTATTTTCCTGCATTTATAAATATTTTCTAGTAAATGGAAAAACAAAATTCAAAATAAAAAGTTCCATCCAATAGGAAAATAGGAATTATGTCTTTGTGTTTAGGCAGACTCAGTAAAATCAAAGTTCCCTACAATTGTCTAAATTTTATATTTTCTATCTGGACATAGTGTAACAATGGAGTGTTGGACCCCAGAGAGGCAGCTTTCTATTTATCAGCCTCACCACTAGGGGCCTCCAGGGCTTAAATCTAAAAAAAAGATTGGTCAGGGAGCTTGCACACTCATTTCAGGGGTTTGCCATCACTCCTTCAGGGCTTTAAGTGGAAAGGTACAAATATATGTGGGTAGTGGATAATAATAAAGTTGGATTATTATAATCTAAAACAGGGGTGCCCAAAAGGTGAATCGCGATCTACCAGTAGATTGCAAAGTCAATGCAAGTAGATTGCGAAGCTTTGCCTTTTAAAATGAACTCTATCGCGCACAGGAGTTTATAAGTCCAAGTTTTTATTGTTGGTAGATCATTTTACCCTGGTCATTTTAAAAGTAGCTTGAATGCCAAAAAGGTGTGGGCACCCCTGATTTAAAAGATCTGAGTACCAGAGGATATGTGCAGACCATTTGCCTCCTTACAGCCCTAAGTGTTCCAGAATGGAGAACAACGTTGGACTGGACAAAACAGCAGTCACTAATTACCCATTGCCAGTGTGGTATTATTCACAACTATTTAAAGAATAATGTGGATTTTCACTTATTAGTAATTGCAACCATGATTTTAAAATAAAGCCTGGATGTAGTAAAAAATGTGTGAAAAGTAGCAGGAAAACATATCTGTAGCTGTAAAACATGGATTGAAATTCAATCTAGTGGGCAGGTATTTAACCAATGCAATGTCTGCCAAAAGGTGCATGGGGACGGTGGTGCTGGTATTCAGGCAAAACCAACCAATCAGCATCATTGCTTGGCCTGCCTTTGGTAGGAATCACATGAACAGCCCTATGGCATTGGTCATATAGCCAGGTAATTGAGAAAACCTGGATTCTAGTTACATATGATATTAAAAGTTTAGCTCAGAAGTCTTTTGGCAAATGTGATATCTATTGTTGATTGGCTAAAGCTGGCCATATTTAATAATTACTACATGATATTGATGTTCCCAATGATATTGTATAGTGGCCATATCAGATGAGCATGTTACCCCTGATTACTTTCTCATGGGGAATATACTTGTTGGACAGTTTCTGAAATATAGCCCCCTCTATACAAGATATAATGATATCACATGTATCTCCTTCTATTCCCCTCCAACCTTCTTAGCACAAACATACAACACTCTCCTACCCCAGTATGCATGCTTGGCCCAAGATTAGATGCAAGACCTATTTCCATGATCTATAAATCAAAACTTCATGTGTGGTCCACTATCACCTTTACAAATTTCCATAGGACTCTATACAATACAATTATCAGTAATAAAGTCAGCCACATAAATCACATAAAGCTGAATTCATGGCAAAATAGATGAACTACAAACAAAAAATCTACATCACCTGTCAAAGCTTTACTGTATATGTCCATCCTGTCCTTAAATTTACACAACTCTTCCACAGAGCACAGCCCTTTCTGGCTGACAATGAGATTTGACCATTCTCCACTGCAGTTTCATTTTCACTTTCAAGCCTCCTCCCTACCACTATTTTGGACTAGATAGTGAAAAGAGAAGCAGTACCCTGAGATAATATCCTTCTGCTCATTCCTCCAATTAGCATACTTCTTGCACTGTAACCCACTTGCACTTGCTACTAGTTCTGCTTCTCTTTCCTTCTCTCTAAGCTCTGCAGTAGACTAGAGGCTGATACCAAATATAGGTACACACTGCAAGCATTACAAAAATAGATTGCAGAATTGTATTAATTTAGGCTTTTTATTTAAATCTAATTGGAATTTAGCTTGAAAATATGCATTTTTAATAATTGATAACGAAAAGTCTTTTAAGCCCCTTAAGCCCATTTACCTGATAGACCTCCCTGAGGCCGCACCAAGTCCTCAGCACCAGCTGGCATGCCCTGGCCCTGTGGGTGTACCACCTCCTCAATGTAGACACGGTCAAGTTCCATACAAAGCGGCTCCCATTGCACAGCATGTCTTCTACCCCGCACATGAACACCGAAGCCATGGTTCACAAGACTCTCATTCAACAGACCTGTCCCCTTCTGATGCACAGCTGGCTGAAAATGATCCAGCAGCTTTATTCCAGGCACAGCAAAAAAAAAAGGAAAAAAAAAAACTAGGGTCAATTAAACAAACTTGTCTTTCAGTTGGTTTCCTGGGCAGAGTCCAACTGCTGCTTGAAGTCTGGCCAAAGATTCTAACGGCTGAGCCTTTTACACGGAGCATCCAGGTCCCTCGCAAGCAGCTTACAGCAATCTGGTAAGCGACGGTAGCAAAAATGACATTTGTTTAATTAAAACGTAAGCCATTGATTCCAAAAAAAGACTGGAGCAAAATGACAAGATCAAAAAGTTCTTTTTCCAAGGCAAAAAGTGCAATCCCATCAGGAAGCAATGACATCATAGAAGTTGGAACAGCAATTTCGTGTTTGGAAGACAACACCGTTAAATCTAATTTGACTTTCAGGAAATGCAATTAAATATTTTAAAAAACGGCAAAAGTATTGTTGACGCGATGCAGAATCGGTGCCGTGGTCTATCGTTGCATCGTCAAAGAATACTTTGCTTCATCGAAGCACAGCAATCAGGTCCAGAAATAAAAAGTCACGTAATGGTATTAATGAAGAGATCACTCGCAGCGTCGCAGATGAGTCACACAGGCGGTAAACACTTGATAATAGGCCACAGGGGAAAACTTAAAAGGAGACTGGGTAGTTATGGTGAAAATGAAGCTTGGCAGGGGTCCCCGAGGACCACGACAGTTCATGACACACTGTTTGTGGATAGAAGGACGGCTAAAGGGAGATAGAAAAGTGAGGTTGGCTCATTGTGGTATTTAAAGGTTCCACGGTGGAAGGTTATTTTATAAATCTCTTCAAGAAAGAAAAGAAGCTTAACACACAGCTCTCACTGTCAGCTCAAAGATCATAAGAGGCAAAACCTGATCGATTTTACTTAAAAAAGAACCAAGCCGTTTAAGATACTTAGGTGACTCTTTTAAATTTCTGCTGTGTTAAAAAGCTGCATCATCCATAGTTTTGCCAAAAGTGCACTTTCCTATGAACCAAAAGGAAACACGTCAAAATAATAACATTTTTGGTAAAAGGTTATCTGTTGTTTGTTCTGAAAAATAAACATGTGTACAACTTTCAGCCTAGACCAGTGGTCTTGCTTGACCTTGTGGGCCGCAAGAACATTTTGGTGATTCACAGAAAAATTTGGACATTATTTGCAATTTTTTAATAATAAAAACAAAAATAATATTCTAATAAATTCTTATGTTCTGAATGACAATTTTTGCTCACTTTCATATTGTACTAAATTCACAAACTGTACTAGACATAGAGGCACAGCATGACGTTAGTGTAGTGTTAAGTTGTATGAGGCAACCGTTACCGAGTTGAATGAGGTTTCCACCATTACAACAGTCACCCGGCCCTGCGAATACCGATTCTCATCCGATTGTTTTATTTATTTGTTTATTTCTCAGATGCTCTTTTAGGTAAGTATGACTTTAACTGTGTATTTTCTTTAACTGGTATATTTAATATTAAGTCAAATAGTTTGACTTTGATAACTATCATTTCTTGTCCACACTGGTAATGAGGTTGCGTCGTGGTTACTGCCAGGGAACCACTGCCTTTAGTGGTAGTATTCCCTGGCAGCAACCCCATAGAGAATACGTTGGGGTAGCAGTGACTGGTACTAATACCAATCACCACCAGCTGGTAAATGTGCAGACACTGTTACAAATACGAGTCACAAGAAGCAATGCGGGATCAAGCAGGTCTGAACCTTCCCTAATTTTTTTTTTGCTTTTTTAAATTTTGGATTGGGAGCTGTTTAATATTCAGAAAGTGGAAATAAACTCTGCTTCACTAACAACAACTAAAAATCCTTATACTGAACCACGCATGCACAGCTTGGTGCATGGGCCTTGTAAGATTCTGTGCCGTGGTAAAGTATAACCATCCCAACCAGGTCAATGCCCAAAGACTCCAAACCTGGAAGAAGACCGGATGAAGATGTCAATGGCAACAATGGAACAGGAAGGGTAATCTCGGCATCTCTGAGGTGGGGAAGAGGGATGCTTTGGCAAGTAAGTTAGTACAAAATTAAAGTGCTTACCTGAACAATTTGGCAAAACCATTAATATAGGCAGTGGGAAAACATATGCTTTACCTTCCTTTTCCAGGTACACAAAAGTTTAAAGTCTATTACCCCATTGATACAACCAAACAAAGATACTCATATTGTATTGTACAATATAACTTGATAACACTCAACATTTCTGGTGTTGAGGGGGTCCTAGCACAACCTTCTGGTTCAAAACAGAGGTGAATGGAGCTTGTGGTTCCATTATAATGGCAAACTTGGTGAAAGACAGAAAATTACAACCCCATAAAGAAATGACAGAATTAACAGACATTAGGTGAATAGATATAAGAAAATTATAAATATAGATTGTCTAATTTTTGTATTCATTCTGGAGTTCCATTTGAACCTCCCCTTGGCTGTCACTTACGATAATGGTGGTCATTATTGTAAATAAAAAATGATATAATTTAGTGAAATAATTTTTCTTTTGCTAACAAATCTGATTTAATAAAATCTGACTCTTTTGTCAGCATAACGTGTGCTTTATTACACCTGCAGCTGCTTTGCTGATGTTATAACGTTTCTGAACCCCTAATCTGCTGATACAACCATTTTTAGATATCTTTAACATCTGCTGGCTGCTAAATTTCAAACAGGATGTCACAACCCTATTACTAGGGAAACTGTAAAAAAATCGCAGTCGACATTTAGGAAACATTAAATGAAAAAAAAAATAGATCAGCACTTTTACTAATGTCTGGCCAGTTCTGTCTGATAGAGTCTGTATCTTCACCCCCAGTTTTTTAGCCTAATACTTCAACGACATTGGCACACCACTTTAACGGTCAAGCAAATCCCATGATTGAAAATGATTGGTCACTGTTTGCCATAAGGATTAAGGCATGCCATCTTTCCATCAACTTGAAACCTGATTTCTGACCATTAGTGATTGACAACCATCAAGCAAGTGGAAAGATGGCACCTTTTTGACTTCCGTATTGACGTTGAAAGGGAAATGTGTATCAGTTTTCATGGGTGGTATCACATTGCATTTATGATTGTGCAAAATGCACTAGTTAAGAAGTACACATTTCATCAAATACTAGTTGCTAGTATTCTTCCAGTGCCTGCAATTACTGAACGACTCAGGAACATTTAAAGTCTAGGCTTTTGCTTTACTTGGCAGTAAATTCAGGTCCACTGCTCCACCCAGGCAAAATTGATGGTGTAAATGTCAATTACTCCAAGCCGGGAAATTAAATCATATTCTACCATTCCAGGAACTGTAAGAGCACAGTAAAAACAGACAGGTTATATACAGGATGGGTGGATTGTATGTATAAAATTGTGTATGGATGTCAGCATGAATGTATATATACAGAAATGTGCTGTGTAGTACTGTGGGGATCATTAGCAGCCTATTAATTCAGAGAGGCAGTTATCCATATGCTGCCAAAATCATTTTTGCTGAATGTTGAGTACTAGTCAATTTGAGTCCCAGGACACCATACTGCAGAGAACAGCATTATTGTGAATGTTACGCACTCCTGTAATGGTCTTTAAAACACGATGGCGCAAACCTGTCACCAAAGGGCAAACCTATTTTTCTGCCTTGGTATGTATGTAAAATCCAAACTCGTATGTTGACCCACTAAGGAGTCAAACAGAATTAGAATGTCAGAAATATCGTCCAACCTGACCCATGCATCATTTAGGGTTTCTTTAGTTAGGTGGTTAAACAAGTGGCTTTCTAGTGTTCTCTAGTGTAAAGAAACCAGCAATTATCAATGTAAGGAATGCGAAAAAAGTTTTGAAGAGTATAATAGATGGAAGAGTAGAATAGGTAATAGAAGAGTATAATAGTTGTGTTGAAGCTTTCGAGCATTGTTGAGATGCTACATCCCACATTCCATGGTTGCTGGTCAGTTCAATTGCTTTTATAGAGCTGACTGGGAAAAGCCAAGAAAACCTATAATTTAACCACACTTAGTGCCGTGTTCTCCCCAGCTCCTATTAGCCGGGCACACTACCTAGCACTTTTCAGTAACTATCCAGTTGTTTTTGGTGGTTACTAAAGAGTTTGGTCACAATACAAAGGCTGCTATCCGCCTCCAGCTTCCTCTCACCCAGTTTAAAATCATTTCTGTGGAGAACATTTGTATTGGATGAAATTGTGCCCTGTAAGTGGTAACTGCAGCACAGCATAACCCTCTGCACCAGTCAGTCTGCATACCCACTGTGTCTGTTATGAGGGCTTCCTATTCTTGCTGTTTTGTTCAATATAAAATTTAGCACGAGGGCCTATAAGAGACAAAACATGTTGGAAAATCTTGGTAGTGTAAGTATTTCAATTATAAGATAGGGAAACATAAGCACAGAAACCCACATGGGACTTGAATCCATATTCTTTAATCTGCCTATAGTTATGACACAATAGTCTACCCATTTGGGTTTACCAAGAGGTATTGTTTCTTTGCAGTTTCTGAATGGTGCTGATATGATTTGCACCCATTATGAATGGTTCCAGCTATTGCATTTATTTCCTTTTTTTATTATTGTTTTACACTGTACCATGGGGGTCTATATTGTATAGCTGGGAAGTTCTTGCTATTGAATTAATTCCATTAAAAGACAAGACAACATGAACAGCACAACCCAGATGTGATTAGAACCCACAATCTTTAGCCCTTCTGCTGACCCCTAGAGTAGGACATTGGATGTCAAGCTGTCTCCTCCATGTTTTTCTTTTGCACTGTGGGTCATTTGCATCAAACTGAGTGTAGATATCCTCATATGAGCTGCAGCCTTCTGGGGGCACCTATGGAGATATCCACAGTTGTGACTCAATGGTCTACACCAGGGGTGCCCAAAACATTGATCCCCATCTACCAGTCGATCGCAAAGGCAACCTGAGTCAGTCGCAGAGCCCTGCCTTACCCCTCCCTGCTGTTTCCTAGCAGCCAACTACAACTGCTACAACTATGGGGATCCTGGGGATGTCTTTCTGTGTGAGAAGGCTTTTGTAACAGTGGGGAGAGAGGCAGAGAGGGCAGAAGGGCAGTCTGAGGTGAGCAATGCTGGGCGCCAAGTCAGTTCAGGCTCGGGGTCAGGGTTCAATTACCGAGATACCTTTGTAGAGATTAGCAGTTCTTTGTTTTGTGCAGCACATCATTCTCCTATGACGGGTGAACTGTAGCTTTCCTGTCACTATAGTCTTTTAGTGCAATGTCAGTGCAAAGTTCTGCCATTCAATGTCTAATTAGCTTCAGTCACTTCTGTGTCATACTCAGTATATATATAAATAAATATATGTTTAGTATTTTTTTGTTGGTAGATCATTTTGACTTGGTCATTTAAAAAGTATCTCGCGAGCCAAAAAAGTGTGGGGACCCCTGGTCTACACAATATGGTTTTAGCAGGAGGTGTGGTGTTTGAGAGGTGCTAAAATGCTCCATGCAGCATCTAATAGGTGGTGCGCTGTACCTTGCCTTGGACTTGAATGGGAAATCTCAGAAAACATGTATCCCAATAACACCTGCTACTGAAATTTCATCCCTGGAGAGTGGTAAATCCATAACACGAACCTTCACCCTCGGGGATCTGCACACCCATTGTGCCCATATATATTTAAATATTAAAGACTAACATGAAGGTCTATATTGTATAAAACATGTCAGAAGTTCTTGTTATTGAATTAACTTCATTATAAGAAAGGACCACATAAACACAATGACCCAGATGGGACTTGAACCCACAATCTTCAGCTCCGGAGGCTGATGCCTTATCCATTAGGCCACTGGGCCCCTCTTCCCAGCAGTAGGTTGAATGTAAAGCCGTGTCCTTCAGTTGTTTCTTTGTTTTTGCACAGAGGGTCATTTACATCAAAATGAGTGTAGATGTCCTCATGTAAGCTGCAGTCTTCTGAGAACACCTGTGGAGATGTCTACAGTTGTGACTCAATGGTCCACACAATATTGGTTTAGCAGGAGGTGCGGTGTTTGAGAGGTGCTGAAATGCCCCATGCAGCATCTAATAGGTGGTGGGCTGTTCAACCAAAGCCTTAGACCTGAATGGGAAAGCTCAGAAAACATGTATCCCAACAACACCTGTTACTGAAATAAAATTAGTGTAGATATCCCCATGGAAGCTGCAGTCTTTTGGGGGCATTTGTGCTGGTGCCATAGTTGTGACACAACTATGAGTTTCACAGGAGGTGTGGTGACAATGCAGTTTAAAGTTGTACTGAAATGTTCAATGTGGCATTTATTAGGTGGTACAGAAAATATACAGAAAATATACATCCTAACCACACCAAGCTGTTGAAATTGGGTTCCTGGTAAGAGCTAAAGAGAGTGGAACTTGCTGTCCAATTTAATATTATTATAGACTGTGCCATGAGGGTGTATATTGTACAATACAGGTAGGAAGCTCTTGCTGTTGCATGAATTCCATTATAAGACAGAACAAAATAAACAAAATGACCAAGATGGAACCCACAATCTTCAGTTCTGGAGGCTGGCACCTTATTCATTAGGCCACTGGGCCCATACATTGTGTGATGTTCATTTGCATTAAAATTTGTGTGGATGCTCTCAGGGAAGTTGTAGCCTTCTGGGGACACCTGTACAAGTGCCTACAGTTGTGACACAATGGTCTATACAATATGGCTGTCTGTGGTCCGATTGAGAGCAGCAATATGTCCATAAATTCTCTATATGTTACCCTATTCATTGCTGAACTGGGAGGAATCAGTAGGTCAGGATTTTTTAAGAGGATTGCCTGGAATTATCTTCTTTTCCAGCCACAAGTCAAATTTCAGCAATGGGTGAAGACTCTTTTCTGTAGTTCCTGTCAATTTTGCTGATGTCCAGTTTCCTGATGACTCTGTAAACCTCCCCACATTGGTGACACCCAACTCTCCCAGCTGTAAATTTTCATAAGGTTTTCCTGATAGTGACAACAGTGGTTTACGTCTATGTAGCATGTGTTGATATAGTACAGTCATCATTGGAAGCTTTAATTGTGCTTCTGCATTGTCATACTCCACCAATTTTGAGTGGATAAACTCTACCAAGACGTGCCTGAACAAAGGATCAGTAGGTCTCATCCATTGCAAGGTGCATAATTAGCAATATCAAATACAACAATAAAAATTAGAACAAAGTAGTAAAACTTATAGGAGATTTGTGATTGAGTTTTGGCTTTATTTGTATTTATTTAGCAGTTGTTGGTATATGCATCCAAAACAGAACTGCAGAAAATCCATGATAAATTGCTTCTAATTCTGTGAGATTGAGGTAAATTATTCTGTGCCAAACCAAGCCTCAGACATGGGTACTGTAATTGCTGCGTCTACGGTAACTGAAAAAGATGATTTGTTCTGTAACCCTGAAGAAAACCGTATATCACGCTGGATTATGGCAGTGCAGTGGTTCCACCTAATTTTAATGTTTGTAAGGCAAGCTTCCACTTTTTTATGAGTTGTGTAAAAGTCAATACTGCGAAATGAGAATAAATTCCTCCTATATAAATAACTATAAACTATATTTTGATTTGTTTTCTTCCTCGCATTTTTTTAATTTTTCAAAGTCCAAGGAAACCTGTTGATTAAAGTAGAATGATGGCCAACCAATAAAAAAAAGATAATGCATACTTTGCAGTTTTCTTGTGAGCCCCTTTCACACTTGTGGTGGAAAACCAGATGGTTATCTGCTTTTAGGTGCATGGAACAGATCAGCATTTGCAATAAAGTTTTTTCCTTTCAGGGAACCACATAGCCAAAAGCAATATATCGCTACCAGGAACCATGGCACAACTCCTCTGCAACTATATGCAAATGCATTTGATTGCATGGAAACAGTTGGGGATGTGGTTGAGCCTGCCGTGCAATACTTTGGTCAAACACAAGTCTGAAATGGCCCTTTGTCCCCTTGCAAATTTCCACTAATGGCTGTTAATCCTACCAGTGAAGGACTGATACTTCTCTGTCGTGCCTCCTGTTCTTTCAACTTCACTTTCTTACATCTGCTTCACTTTTGGAAGAGATGGGTACCTGGTCCCTACCGGAATCTTTGGCCCATTGCACTACCCCCACAGTACTGACAGCACCAGAAGAAAGAGCCAGTAATTGGAGGTTGTCCAAATCTGACACTCCAATGTTATGGTTTGAACATAGAAAAAATTGTAGGAATGGGCAGAACATAGTATAAACCTTCAACATTTACAGGTCTTGTGTGGTGACGCACAAGATGACGGGAGAAGTCATGTGCCAGGGGAACTGGTGTTATGTACACCTAGAAGGGTACCTTCAGCTGCCGGAGAGAAGCAAAGGGCTCCTGAAAAAGTAAGTATATATATAATATTTTTTGTAGCATTTGCATTGTCTACAAGGGACCCTGGGTCACTATGCCACAACTTTAAGGGAAAAGAATCCAAATGATAACGAGAGAAACATAAACATTGACCCAGATGGGACTTGAACCCACAATCTTCAGCTCCGGAGGCTGACGCCTTATCCATTAGGCCACTGGGCCCCTATAAAAAGGATGGAATAACATTAAAACTAAGCAGACCTACTTGTCTTTTTGTTTACCAATTAATTTGCATTTGAATTAGTAGGTTTACAAGGCAAAAAGCTTTACCTGTGGCTGAAAACGTTAAACACAGCCAGGAACTGCAGAGGCACTAGATTTACATGATTGTGCCACCTTTCTACTAGGATCTCTGTTTAAGAGGATGGCGGATGGTATGGTTACTACTACGTGGTACTACATGCAGCATCTCATGAGTGGTAAACATTAACCACTTACATAGACTTGAAAAGGAAAAGCCCAGACAACTTGTATCCTAACCACAACTGTTATAATAGGATGTCTGGGAAGTGGTAACCAGTTGAAAACATGACCCTCCATGCCAGAAAGTCTACACACCCACTGTGCCGATATGAAGTATTCAAAGGGCCACCGTGAAGGTAAGTATATATATTGATAGTTTTTGTTTTGTATGGTGTGCATCATGTACAAGGGACCAAGGGTTACTTTACCACCACCTTAAGGGTAAAGAATCCATTTTTTTTTGCATGGTGGGTCATTTGCATCAAAATGAGTAATGTGTAATCTGCAGTCTTCTGAGGACACCTGTGGAGATGTCCACAGGTGTGACTCTATGGTCTACACAATATGGGTTTAGCAGGAGGTGGGGTGTTTGAGAGGTGCTAAAATGCCCCATGCAGCATCTAATAGGTGGTGGGCCGTTCAACCAATGCCTTGGATTTTAATAGGAAATCTCAGAAAACATGTATGCCAACAACACCTGCTACAACCACAAACCTTTACACTAGACAATCTGCACACCTATTGCGCCCATTACGAAGGGTCTCCACTACTGTTGTATTTTTTTATATTATAGACTAATATGAGGGTCTATATTGTATGAAACAGCTGGGAAGATCTTGTTTTTTGTTTGCGCATTCATTTGCATTTGACTTATCAGCTTTAAAAGGCCAGAGGCTTCAACAGTGGCTGAAATTGTTGAACACAGCCAGGAACTTTAGAAGCACCAGATTTACATGACTGTGCCATGTCCAAACCACGATCTCCATTTCGAATGGCAGGCAGGTACACTTTACGCACAGCATTTGGCCAACAAATAAAACATAGATACCAGCAAACCAGCTCCCTTTCCCAAGATGCACCTCCCATCCTCTTTCTGTCCATGGATTTGCTGTCTTGGGGCATTAAACTGATGTCTGCAATGATACAGGAAAAGGAAAGCAAATATAAATCTACAATAACCTTTACGTAGCCGAGGGTAAGGCGGTGTTTACAAGCATGTTCAGTATGTGGTTGGATCATTGGTATAACGTTGCTTGTAATGTCATTGTTGGGGGTGGATGGAGGCTGAGATCATTGGATCTTGTAGGGGACAATTCACACCATGAACTTTGTAGCAGCTACAAATCCCTCTGCATCTTGTCTCCTGTGATATATAGCTAGAAATTGAGTAAAGAGATTTATATATATATATAAGAGAGAGAGAGAGAGAGAGAGAGAGAGAGAGAGAGAGATATATAGAGTAGCTGCATACAAAACATTTTACCCGTGCTCATCGAGAATAAATGGGGCAGCAGTGAGTGGTTCGGTAATGGTCACTTCCTCCTGCTGGCAAATCTGCAAATGCCATTTCTTTAAGAACTAGCACGAGTATGACCCCCAAGAAGCCCAGTGGTAGTTTGTCTTTTTACCTGACCATGTCACTGATTATTAGTATCAGTGAAGGTACCATTCCTCATTCAGCTCCCGGGTTTGATGGGCCCTGGAGTTAAAATCGCAACTGAAACTCCGCTTGCTGGTGAAAGTTAGTATTAAAGTGTACCTAACTCAGAATATTTTACTAGACAACCTTTTTATGTAAGGCAAAAATTCTGTTTTTTTTTTTTTTTCAGCACCCCAACCAGCACCGCAACCTAATACGTCAGGCATCCCGGGAGGCTCTTGGGTGCTCGGGCATGTGCAGAAGGAGCCCTTTCATGGGCAAAAAAATTTCACGATCTCACGCATGTGCAGTGAGATCGGCAAATTTTTTTTTTATCCTACGTCACCCAATTTCGCGCCTGGGTCGTGTGACGTAGGATGAAGAGACAAAGATGGAGGCGTCCGGGCCAGATGCAAGACAAACCTGGAGGGATCAGACTGCCTTGCGGGATTGAAGTTAAGTGTATTTTTTTTTTTGGCAGTTTTTAGTTTAGTTCCTCTTTAAGTACTCCAATATCAGTGCAGGAAATTCAAGGTAAACTCGATTTTTCTGAAGCATATGCATATTAACTGGTAAAGACAGATTTTGCAAGTCATTACTGTCTAACATTTTAGTTATATTATTTTTATACTTCTTGGTAGGATCAGGTATTATAATGCCTACGACCCAGATGGGACTTGAACCCACAATCTTCAGCTCCGGAGGCTGACGCCTTATCCATTAGGCCACTGGGCCACTTGGTGAAGCCTTTGCATCTCATTCACCCCCATCCCCATCCAGAGCTGCAACTTTGCTGTGGCATTAAGAATTTTCGATGACCCCCTTAGCATTGTACGCCCATCCTGCAGTAACAGAGGGGTAAACATACCCCAAAGGAGCAGGAGCCTGGTTGCCATTTCAACTGTTGCAACCAATGTTCCTGCAACAAATCATTGGATAGATGGAGCTTTAAATGACAATTGTGGCTTCACCCGCTGCTAATGGGCCTCCTTTTTGGGTGAAATTTGAATTATTTAATTGAGATGCATGTACTACCGTATAATCATGTTAACCTTTAACCTACTACAGTGCTTGGTTCACCATTTAAATGTAATTTTTGTATCAAACCAATAGGATATATAAATCTTATGACCCAGATGGGATTTGAACCCACAATCCCCAGCTCCGGAGGCTGATGCCTTATCCATTAGGCCACTGGGCCACATAGAGTCTGTAATGGTGATGTCACTTTCTGTGACAATGATCAGGCTGCCCACGAGAGTTGGTGGAGTTTAGAGGAAGCAGTGGCATCACTGGCTTCATCCTGAGACAGTTCTCAAATTGCTGGACCTGAGCAGGGCATCATGAGAGGAGAACTTATACTTGCCCATAACCGAAATCACTGGGTATTTTGCAGTTGGTGCAGAAAAAGATTATTCAGTTAATGAGCCATTCATTAAAAAACAGAGCACATAAGTATTTAAAATATTTAGTGCCAGGGTCTCTTTAAACTGACCAGCTCACCCAGCTCTGAATGGACAAAGTGACAGGGTCTCCTTAAGAACTTAATAGACTTCTGGTTGCCCCCAATGCAATTTGCATTTCATATGTTTCCCTCTTTCCTCTGATTTAGTGAATAAGCAATATGTAATAAAAGATAACAGCAGATTAAAACAACATTTACATTTAGAGCTGCACTTAAACTGTCGCATTCTGTTTACTCGGACCCAGCATAGAAAGCCACAGAGGAGCCGCCATGGCCGGGATGTTCTATAAATCTGCATATACGCGCTCTCCGGAATACCAAACACTGTCCTTGAATTCTAATGAGAACATGTTCTTCAGAAGGCAGCGCACTTAATACAAACTAAGTTCATTAGCCTGCAGCTCCATAAGTAACCAATATGTGTTAAGTACTGAATAAATTACTAAAGGAGCAATTTACACTAAACTGTATTACCATGAAAAGCCAGAAAATACCAACTGCTTCTGCACACCCAGAAAAAGATTCAGATTAAACAGAAACTTGTACTTCATTTTCAGCTTGTACATATTTAAATCCATTTGCAGCATTTCCCTTAATATAATTTTGTAAGCAGGCTGGTTATACAAACGGTGGTACAACAACCATTCCCATAGGTTATACTGAATTTCGGTCAATCTGCCAATAGGTGGCAGTGTTGACAATTATTGTTTAATGTCTGTTCATCTTTGTAGAACTACAATGATTATAATGTAATATCCCGTGTAGTTGTTTTTGGTTTATCAGATATGTGACTGGCACCATCTTGACTTGTAAGAGATATATATCTACTTGTTTATATTCCTACTCCCTTTTATGTGTTTTGAACATTGTAAATGTGCCCTCTAGTGGACACCTGTATATTACAAGATCAATAAATGCTTAAAGTAGACCTTGCAGCTAAAATGTTGCTTTTTTTTAGACATTTAAAAAATACCCCTAGGGTAACTTTGCCCTAACCCTGAGGGGATCTGAGGAATGAAGGATACTCCAAATCTTGCTGAGAGCTTGCACTAAGTGTAAAGTCCATGAGACAAAGCCTTTTATTATTTGTGAGGACAAATGCACCCTTAATGCCTTCTCTTTGGTCAGATTAAAGACATGTTGCTTCACTACACTTTTTACTGCAGACAGTCTTAATAAAAACAAAGCAATGTTTATATTGCCCCGAACCTCCAAAAACAGCAAAAGAAGGAACAGTCAGGTGCAGTTCTACTGTATAGGTCTCAACCATATGTAACAGTGCTAACAAATTATATTGGGGTTATGGCCAAGGATAACATGTAGGAAACGGCGCCACCTAGCTGCCATCAGAAACATTACCAACTGCCCAGCATTAAGGATGTACAGAACTGCATTCTGCATCAATTCCAGTGGGACTATCATGAGTTTTGTTATCTAACTTTGCAGCTTTAGTTCTCACATTTTTGTCACTTTACCCGCAATATATATAAGAAGAGTTCTAATAAAATAAAGAAGAAAAAAACTACCTTTTTCAAAATTTTTGGAATATTCCCTTTTATAGCCAATAATGCCATCAATCATCAATATCCTCTTTTACAGCCACTTATTTGGGTATTTCTTTGAAACAACAGCCACTTCAAACATCAACTCTTTTAAAAAAACTCTATTAATTGTACAACACTGTGATTAATGGTGGTGCTATATATATATATATATATATATGTACTATATATACAGTAGTCCCCCACCTGGTCCCGGTATATGGCGTTTTCTGCAAACCCCTGGTGTTGTATTAGAAAGCGCAGTGTGGGGATGCTGTGAGCTAAAAGAGGAACAAGTCTGGCCAATCGGAATGCCCCATTCAATTGGATTTAATTAATGGAGCATTCCGATTAACTGCACGAATCGACAGCAGCCGGGATTCAGTTGTGATTGGCTGCTAGCTATTCGTGCAGTTGGGGAAAGTTGGGCATCTATGTATAGCGGATTTTCGTTTATCGTGGGTGGTTTTAGAACGTAACCCTTGCAACAAATGAGGGTCTACTTTATATATATATATATCAAAGCTAATATTAATACTAACCAAAGCCACTATACATTCCCTTTAGGTATTGTTATAGAATATGATCCCTAAAAGATTATAAAGGATCAGGCAATAAAATTGCTACAATCAATATCTGGATGGCCAAGGCAATTTTGAAAAGCTTTTAAACCAGGCCTGTGCAGCTTGGAGAAAATACTCCCAGTGAATTCTATGTATCACCTATTCAATGAAGAAATCTGCATATGAATAGGTTTAATTGTAAGAAATTACAGCAATCAGTCACACAGGATGCATGCGACACACATACTCTGTTGCTTGCAGTGTGACTGCCTTGGCAGATACTAACTCACAGCTGTTGGGTTACTCTCGGCCCCTCTCGCCGAGACAGCTGGTCGGTTGAGTTATGCAAACTCCAGGGAACCACTAACCCATCACTAAAGTCTACAGAGATGTGCCGGGACTGATTTATTTATATGTTCAATTCATTTTCTCCTTTCTAGGTCCTTAGATATTAGAGCTGAGCCGTCCTCAATAATTGTCAGGCTATGGAGGAGATGGAGCTTTGAATACATTTATAAGACTATTATGATTACATATTTTATGTAATGCAGAGAATAGTGTGGGATGAGCAGGAGCAGCCGGTCACAAATGTTTTCTGTAATAAATTATAGATTATACATTTAGATTGGTTATGAATATATAGATCCCAAGTAGCCCTTAGTTTAGGGGTTGATCCTTAACCAGGTCCTCTTAGTTGTAACTCTGATCTGTTGACCTCTATAGAAATTATACAGTTTAACTCACCAGGGTTCCTCCAGAGGTTGCTGGGGGTTCCTTGATCAATGAGCACTTTGTGACTCAGTTAAACTGATACCAATGATCATTTTGGTTATCTGTAAGGGTGGCCAACGGCCAACAATGTAAGAATTCTTCCTTCTGACCACCACACTATTATGAATATTATTTTTTTTTCATGTTCTATATACACATTAACATGCATGTAAACCTAAAGTTAGCATATTTGGCACTATACAGTTTTCTTAAGCAAATCATTTTATTTCTTACCCAAGAAGACTGCCAATAACTGTGCATCTTGTTATAGACTGACACCACTAAGCCCCTGCCCTACAATTTACAACAGTGTTGTCAGGCTGACAAATTGCCCTTTTTAAGCACTTCCTATTATAAGGTGTTTCTGTCTGCCAATTGCGCTTTGGTTTTGTAATTCCTAAATGTGTTGATGCACATTACACCAACATAATCCTAAACTGTCATCATCCAATCCTAAGAAATGCCATCTGTGAAGTGCATGTAGTTAGTGGCTATACACAGGCTTCAAATGTTAAAATAACACTGAGATCCCCATTTATGAACATGGAGATGTGCCAAAAATATCCAGTAGGCCATAATGGGGATCATAGGTGTTTGTTTCTAATAATCAAAATCGCTTAATATGGACATCAGTACTTTGTTCAAGTGAACAGTGCTTCTCATCACCACTTTAGGTTAATTATCATACAGCAATCATTTACTAATCACCAAGTGTTAAAAAAAAGTGGTAATCTGTTTTTAGGGTGCAATTTTTTGATGAGTGAGCCCCATCTTTGCAAAACTACTTTGATCAAAGCTTTTATCCATACCTTGTCAGGAAAGTGAAGAATTATGTGGTGACATCATGAGAAAAATAAAAGCGGTAAAATGCATCCCGTGTCTTCATATGCATTATTGTCAACCATAGTGAGCTGTGGATATAGTAAATATAGAAGGGGTTCCCTGAAGACCTGAAAGTTATTTCAAGGGTTCTCCCATGTTAAAAAGCTCAAAAAAGGCTGGCCTAACTACTGATAATTGTATAATACATTATTATCCATCTGCCAAAATTATAAACTTGGCATTTTGAAAAGCCAGTACAAGGTCGAGTTTGCTCAGATGGATTTGCCACAATTGCAGCTTCCTTATGGCCAGAAACTGGAGACAATACCTGTGACATCTCATACAAGGCTGCCTATGGGAAATGAATGGGGATGGTAGTGACAGGTTCAGTACCAAAAAAAATAAAACTTTTATTCATTGGGAATGGGCAAAGGGATCAGCTGGCAAGGTGGCAGCAGCAAGGAGCCGCTGTTTCCACGACCTGTATTAGTGGTTTGGCTCACAAGGGCAGTTGTAAAGAGAGGTGTATATAGAGGTGTAAATATATATAAATATATTTATAATACAGTATTCATATGGTGCTGACATATTAAGCAGCACTTTACAAAGTGCCTAGTCATGTCACTAACTGCCCCTCAAAGGAGCTCACAATATAATATACAATATATCTGGGCCTGTTCACACCATATTGCAATATGCAGCAGTACCAAACTATTCAATAAATTTAATGCATGAAAATAAGAACTGCAGCTGAGCACAATGCAAAGCAAAGCGCATATACTTCTGTTCATTGCAATGTTCCAAGCTGCAGATGTGTTGCAATGCAATGTAGATGTGCTTTGGGGTGCAATAAATCTTGATTTAATTATAACGTAACGGAAATGTACAATGCATTGCAGCACACAACACATGACATGCATTATGGTGTAAATGTCTTCTTATCAAACCTGCAGCACACAACCTACCAAGGGGCTTTGATTGAAAACAATACATATGGCCCTGGCCTTCATCAGGGTGGGGAAAGGGGTAATTCTGCATCACACCCTGATCAAAGGAGCATAACTTTTGCAATGCTGGAACTTTTGGACATGGGGGGGTGGGGAAATGTGGGGTCCAGAAATTTCTGATTGGGGTCTCGCAGTTGGCTTATCTTGTTTCCTAGTCATTCAGCAAAAATATAAAAAGCAAATTAATCACAAAAAGCTAACAAACATTAGTTCTTGCTGCAAATACATGAGATTTGGAACTTTTAGAATTATCAAGCATTGGGCCTTTTCAGAGGCGCATCTGCCCCGGCCATATGCGACTGGCACATGTGAGATGGCAATGTGGCTCACTCAGGATTTGCAGAAAATGCATATGTCCGCACCATATGCTACATATGTTTTATTAATATGTTCCCAATCAGATTCCCAATTCACGGGGCTGGGGGGGTTAGGAAACACAACACGCCCAAATAACATCTTAATCATTTAAAATCTCCACAGAAATAGCAATCTCACAGGATTTCCTGAGTCACAAACATTTAAACAATACGTCAAAAGCGGCCCCCGGTGTAGAGGTGACGAGACATTGCAATTCATTGTGACAAAGTATTTAGGACGAAAGTCATGGGAAATGATAAAGTGATTGGCTAGAAGCAAATGACTGATATAATAGCTCCGCCTCCAGTTCTTATTGACAAACTGGGTGTGCTGTCATCCAATCAATGTCCCTCCTTGGTTTTTGGCACAAGGAAGGTGGGTGATGTTTATATATAACAATGCCTATTGAATGTAAATACAAATTGTACCCCAAATTGAATATAAATACAAATTGAACCCCCTAAAATTTTTCATTGAAGGACTAAACATTCCCCATACCATACTTAAAATAAAAAAAATATGTATTTTCATTGTATTACAAATTTCTTTTCATCCCTTCCTAGTTGTCAGAGGGAAATTCTCCTGAATGGGTACACAGGTAGAAGTGGCTGCAGTAAAGCAATTGCTATGATCCAGCCTAGGAGGTGGCAATGCTTTAGGCGGGGGCAGCGGGGGCCATCATGGGCCACAGTATGCCATACAGATCTGGATATAGATCTGGAAAATGTGCAGTCAGGTGGAAGCACTGCAGAGGCTAAATGAGAATCGGGCATGCTAAAGGATTACGACCATTCATTTCGGGCGACAGTCATCTAGCATGGGTACGTAGCTTCAAAGTGATGACTGTGACTCCAAATCTCATTCACCGGTTTGTGTGGAGTTTAGCTTTATTTTCCTCCTTTAACAGGGTGCTGCTGACCTATTTTTTAAAAAAGAAGACAGGGTCACTTTAACACCAGGCACAATTATGGGGAAAAACAAGGCCAATCGTTGACCAACATGGCAGAACCAATTCCATGCCCAGCCTTCACTTGGTATTTGGTTGCAGCCTTTTTCCAGGAACGTATCCCAAATTTCAGATTAATCTTTTTCCTCTGAATTCCGAATAATGTGGAAGCTTCTCCGAGAGAGAATGCATCAGGTTTTGATTGTGCGATGAGTGATGGGTACCCGCTGCGAGCCACAGACTGTATGTGTCAGCCCCTTAATAGGTATAATGGTTTTCCAGATTAAAGAACAAGTGAAAATAATCCACCAGAGGGGCTGAAATAAAGGAAGCAGCTGACGGTCGCTGTCACAAAGCTCATTTTAAACAATCAATCGGGTTCTTGAAGATGGCAGAGAGTTCTACAGAGGTTACTGTGTACATTTGAATGGCTGCCAGCTGTCGTGTGCCATCACAAAGGGCTTCATCTGGAATAAAGGCACTCCAGGAACTGAAGAGGCTCTAGCTTGTAACACTTTATACAGCGATAAATAAAAGAAGCATATTTTTATTCTAAAGCTAATAGCTTTGTAGATGGAACATGGAATTTATGGTATTTGGACGAGCTGATGAGCAATGGGTGGAGAGGCAATTAGTGGATCAGGAATAAAAATGGAATTTATTGTAACTGATACAGACAGCAGGAGCAAAGAACTATCACAAGATTTCTGGCAGGTATATGTTTGCATCTATTGAACAGATATAACAAACTTCAAAGTTATATTTAACAAAAGGGAAATAATAGGAAAGGTTCATTGTTAGTGTTACAAACATAGAAATATAAAGTGCAGAATTCTTGCAAAGCAGCAATAGGAAATGTCAGTACCAGCAATCAGCCATAGAAATGGCTTTTAGATACCAGTAATGAGCTTGAAGAGGTATATGTAAAGAATGTGCACTATTTTTTTGGGGGGGGGGGGAGTTTATAGAAAGGCATTTAGAGGGATATGGGGGACAGAACCTTATGGTGGAGAGGTGGGAGGGAGCTTGGCTGGATTTACAATACTTGTTGCATTTTGTGCACATTGGCGATTGCTTAATGCACTCAACCCAATCTAAGCTGACATTTGTTGATCCCCATTACATAGATGTATGTGTTACCATTTTCACAACAGGAGCCAAAATCAGGACCACCATGAAAATTTTTGGCCCCATATTAGGTAAACTTTTTCCGCTTTCATGTCTAAAAGTTCCATCAAGTCAAGCTCTTTTCATTAGAGTCCGGTACAAGAAAACCCATTGTTGCATCCTGATCATGGCCCTTGCAAAATACATTATTGCAGCATGTTGCATTTTCCATGTTCTATGTGTGTTTTGTGTTTGGAAACATTTTAGGCTTGGTATTGCATTTGGCTGGCATTGAGCAACACAATGCACCACAACCATACCATGGTGCCTTAATAGTGGTGGGAAGGGTTGGAACACATGATGGTGTAAGTGGGAGAAAACACAAGATCCGATCTTGGGGGGTGCAGGAGAGGGCTTATATGCACAATAAAAGTGAGGCGATATGGTAATAGAAGGTGGACCCAACTTAAATTTGAAAGGGGGCATGAGGGGAGTTAACAAGGCAAGGGCCAAGAATCAAGCTTGTCTTATATGAGTTGTATTGTATCAGCTACATCATTGCTATCCTCACAAATCACTGTAGAGCTGGGAAGTTTCTGGTCCCCATTGCAATAGCATGGACTGCTATGGAGATAGATACTTCCTTAGACTAAGATCTGCTTCAGAAACTAATGGTGGCATTAATGAAGGATGAAGGTACCAATTCCACCATAACTAAAAGATCCCATATGTTCTGGTTCCAAATCATGTGGAATAAACCCAAGATTAGGACACATAAGCTTTAGTAGATTGGCATTGTTGGCACCAACATTATTACAGTCTTCATTCACTTTGATTGAGGGCTGATATTAGTTTCTCAATGCCTGGATGCCATGACATTAGCTCACGTCACCCACAGAAAGATAAAATTGATTTACCAAATTTTATTCATGTGTACATAGTGGGGAATTTCAGTTTAGCTTATTATTATTATTATTATTAAATATTATTAATAAACAGGATTTATATATTTATATAGCGCCAACATATTACGCAGCGCTGTACAACAAATAGGGATTGCAAATGACAGACTAATACAGACAGTGACACAGGAGGAGAGGACCCTGCCCTGAAGAGCTTACAATCTAGTAGGTGGGGGAATTCCACACACAATAGGAGGGAGATATATAGTGGTGGGAAGTAGTGGTGGTTTAGCTTTCCAATCTATGTTTCCTCTGCATACAAAACTTAGTCAATTCTCAATGCATGGTCCAAATCTGATTCTGAAGGGGTCAACATGTTGATTTAATTACATCCCCTTGCTGGAAGGAATTGCATTACATTTTATACCTGGCTTGTTGCCTTAAGTAAGGTATTAGTATTGAAATGCAGAATGCAGATAAGAGTTATTTCACAGATTTACTGTATGACACAGAGATTGAAAAAGATGAATATTTTTTTTTTATGAACAAGTGAAAAAAAATATTTTTTTAAGTAATGTATCATAAAATATGTCAGAGAAAGGGTGGTGGGGGGGGTGTATAATGGATGAAGGGTTACTTACGGGATGGGGTAACCACAGGAGGCCAAGCTTCTGCCGGGGTAACAGCTGTGTGTGGGTCTATGTGTTATTTCTGCCTGGAAGGCAAAACAATCCTGGGGGGGTGAAGCTGTACACACATCACATCAGGGGGCCCTGCCGATAATGAAATAATACAACACTGGACACAAACACAATGGGAAAAGAAATATTTACATGAGCCAGTGCTGAATCGGCAAATATACAGCGGCTTTATCTTTCTGAACTTCTGTTATGGATTCTGTTTGGCCATGGGGGGAGCAAAACTTAAAATTATTTACAGTACAATCTGGGTGAGAAACGCTACTTTGTATAATTCTGTATGTACAACAACAACAAGCTGATTTACAGGATAAAATATTCAGATCTTCTGAGCTTTCAATCCAACAGAAATTCAGAGAAGAATTTTTTGTATCCATATTCCAGATTTGTTAGCAAGATTGATATGCCACCAACACCCATAAGGGAGCTTCCATCCATATGTTTTGGAGGCCTCCGTACAGAAGTGAATTCGCTGCCCATGTTGTCAGTATAATTGATTGGATGGAAGCCCCAAAACACTGCACACACATGTAAGTTCTTCCTGAATTATTTGTTTTTTCTATAGCATTTTGGGTTTGTATTGCAGCTTGGACACATACGGCTGACATCCATGTTTACTATATGGCCAGTAAGCCACACAATACAAGCCTATTGTAAATGGTACGTAGGCTCCTTGAACTGGGTTTTCGAATGGTACTGACACTGTGCAAGGTTCCCCTGCATGGCTACTTGTAGTCTCCAAAGCTGTCAGATATTTGTTGCCAGTACATATGTACAGCCATCCCCATAGGAGATCAATGAATGACAAATCTGAAATAACAACAGCAGTCATTCCAGGCCACTCACCCCAACAGCTTGCTCCTATGGAGAAGAGCACAGCAGGGTGCTATTCTCTCAGGCCCACCTCATCTTTCAATAGAACATTATGGGTGCTGTGTGTGTGGCCCTCATTTATTTACATGTCACTGGAAACGATAATAAAAATAATTTCCTCTGACATCCATTGGTCATCTGTATGGCTCTTAACAGGAAAGCATGTGCAGAGTGACCATGCAAGAGGGGTAGAGCGTTGTCACCAGGACATTGGCACACCAGAACATTGTCTTTGACACCCAAATAAAGGCCTATAGTAGGGTCATCAGGTATATTCCAATAGGAGATGCAGACTTAAGACCAGTTTTAAAATATGTGTTGCAATAACCATAGTACACAAAAGCACACATCTCATGTATTGGTGCAATATCATTCATGCTGAATAGCACCCTAATGCACCACCAAGTGCACTGCAGCTCTGTGTGCCACCAAAGATAATGCATGTTTAGTTTTTGGACCATCGTGGTGGGTAGGCTGCCAATTTAAGGGAAAATTCTGTCCTAATGCAGTTCATGGCACCATGCAGTCACGGCACATGGAAACACATGCCGGTTCCTGCAGCTCAACGATATGGAAAAATGACTTTGAAAATGACATATTAAAGCTTATATTGGATTTTTAGTGCTTGGGTTAATGTCTAGTTTAGCATAAGATTATTGATGATAGCTGTGTACAGATGCTATTCCGTTTCCTGGGATAAACTTTCATGATCATCTTGGGTGAAGAGCTGGCGTCTGTACAGCGGTCTTCCAACACTGTGTATTGATTTGTTCTGTTGGATCACTAAACGATGGAAGGAATGACCACTGTTGGTTTTCTATACGGATGACGCAGCAGGGAGCCTCCTGACCATCCTCCCCTCCCCTCTCCATAGAGTAGAATGGTGCTCTCTATACAGAGCCAGTTTATTCGTACTGTCGCTGGAAATTATTGTTTTTTGGTGACAATTATTCCCATTTGGCTTCAGAACAGTAAAGAAAACAGCCATAAACTTTTGCTTAACAATCTGCAGCTCATTTCAATGCTTTACCCAGCTTTTCGACTTCACTTTACAATAGTGTAATAATAACACCTCCAGTCTGTGAACAGGAACTATGCAAATAACCTGAACAGACATCTCAACTCGAACTGTGTCAAAGAAATGTTTTAACAAGTTTTTTTTTAACAATCTACTGATAACGATGCTTCTATCTGCATTTATCGCATATCAGCTGTATTTCATTTGCAGGTAATTGTGCTACTATGCTGTAAAACTACAAAATCTGCATTGTGGAATGATAGTCCTGTGTGGAATCTGCTGACCTGGATTAAATTAAAGGACAACTCCATCCAGATGTCCAGTTTTGAGACGTATGTAATGGAATTTCTGTATGCTAGGCATACACCATGCAATTTTCTTGCCTGTTCAATTTTTGATTGAAGATGTGATCAATAAAGAAATCTTGGCAGCCAAGTAAGGTATAACGTTTGTACACAAATATCACTGCTTTAAAATGCATGTACATTTTTATTAGGATTGTAACCGACCCACCTTCCAGTGCCAAAGAGCAAAGCAAACCCCGCATTGCAGACACTGCTGGACAACCAGTTTTATCTCCAATGCTACAAAGAACTTCTCCATTCTTCTCAGCTTCAAGATGCCACAGAACCACCACAAATGTTGAGATTTCCACCCTACAGCAATGCAGTACGCCCCCTTCATCATCAATATTTAATTTAATGAGAAATAGTTAGGCTCTGTAGAATGACGTGTCTACAATATAAACATGGCCAGGCTTTGGTGAATGCTGGGAAGCAGAAGATTACCTAGATTGCTCTTTAGGTCCTCCAGGAGCCGGCTACACCTCCCCGGAGAGGTTGGATATGACACATCTGGATCACTCCATTCGCCTTCAGCTAACAGACACATAAATGCAGAAAGAGGGATTTAGGCTACTTTCAGACACGTGGTGCTGCTCCTGGGCACATAGATCTTTAGTTTGGCACTGTAAGGTGGCATGTTTGCAAATTACCAGGTGTTGGTGTTTGCTGGGAAGCAGAAGGAGATACTTAGAGTGTTCCTCATGTGCTCCAGGAGCCTTTTATACCTCCCTGGGGAGGTTAGTTGTGATCATTTGTATCGCACTGTCTTCCTTCAACTTACATACAAATGTACCAAAGAGAAGAGGGGGATTTAGGCTACCCTTCAGACATGCAGGTCTTAACCTGTGTGGTTTTGCTGCTCCTGGGCACATAGCAAGTTGCTGCAATGCATTCAGAAGTGTCAAACCACACTGCGGGTCAACACATGATGCACTTACCTTGTGGTTCTGGTTTTACCCCCAGAGGAGAAAAAGCAAGCGTGTGGCCAGAAGCCACATACAGCATCTAGGAACTGTGCAGGGTCCTCACCACAATGCAAATGCATCGACATGCATATAAAGGTTCCTAACTGTTCCCATTTATTTGAATAGGAGAGGTTAGGTGCATGCGAGTGAGCGGTAAACTGTCTGAAATAACACTCAAAGGGAAAACCATTATTGGTAATGAAATTGCAGTTGTGGCCCAAGATAGAGACAAACAAACCTGGACCTAACAATGTCCTTAATGATCTTCCTCTGGTGCCCAATCTAGCCTTTCTTTTTTCAGTATAGAGTAGATCCAAACATCCAATCATCAAAATCTCATACATATTTTAGAACATGAATATAAACCAAAAAGTATTTTCCAGGCCTTTGAATACTGCAGCTTTTATTGCAATATTTCCTGCTTTTCCTTCCATATGGTTCTTGAACGGTTCTTCCTACTGAGATGACAACACTCTGTCTATTGTGTTCCTTCAATCAACATGCACCCTGGTGAATGTATAAACAGTCTGGGTGACACACATTGAACAGGCATGATCCACCATTCTCAGTATTAGGAAGCCAGGCTAGAGCGATGATTGATAAAGTGCATGTTTTATTTCATTCATAAGGCCAAACAAGAAATGATAGTTATCAAAGTCAAACTATTTGATGCCATTAAATATAACAGTTAAAGAAAATACACAGCTAAGGTCATACTTACCTAAAAGAGCATATGAGAAATAAACAAAATAAAACAATGAGATAAGAATCGGTAATGGCGGAGCAGGGTGACTGTTGTAATGGTGGAAACAATACGGCTAGGCAACAGTCGCCTCCTTCAACTTAATACTACACTGACGTCACGCTGCACCTCCCTTGTTTTTCCGTCTCTAGTACAGTTCTTGAATTTAGTGCAATATAAAGGCAAAATTTGTCATTCAGAATATAGGAATTTATTAGAATATTATTTTTGTTTTAATATATATTAAACCAAAAATTTGCAAATAATGTTCAAAGTTTTCTGTGGACCACCAACTTTTCTCACAGACCTCCAGTGGTCCATTGACATGACTGGCATAAATCCTTTGAGGTGTACATAGCGTTCAATATTTCCTATTCCTTATTTATCCATTCCCTCCTCATCACACTGACATGTCTTCTTGGCCACCAACATGTCTTCTTGTCAGCCAAACCTTCCTGTCTTGCACAATCTTCCATGGTGCAGGCACACAAATCCCAATAGAAATGTCGTACTTGCAGGGGATGTTTATTTCTGGGGCTGACCTACATCATAACAAAGCGCCATGGCATAGGTCAGCAAGCATTGGCCATGCAGTGATGATAACGTAGACTCACCACAATTGTCAGTGCGGTCTGATAAATAAACGATTGATCCCAAATGCTGACCTACTTTACACGTGTCACCGGTTAGATGGAGCAGACGGGGACTATAGGTAGCCAACCGTGCGTGTGATTAACTCCCTTGCTGCACTTTGAGGCTGCTAATGGACAGGAGCCTGTCACCAGGGGCACTTTGATCAGAGGGTGTCGGGTCCATTGGGTGTCTGTGACAACTCTGCGCACAGTCTGCCATGGAGTAATAAATATTACTTCTTATTTTGGACAACTGATCATTAAACACACAATCCTAAAATGAAGTACTAGACAGACTCAATCATTAAAATCCAATATAGGATTTACAATTTAAATGTCTTTTCCAGACAGCATTGATTAAAATGACATAGTGACCCTATAAAGATCAGACAGAGGGTGACAACTGTCTAATACTGGCCTACAACTGTTCTCATGCGTTGTCACCATGCCCTATTCCTTTACAGTTTAACTGTCCCTGGGAAAGGCACCAGGGAAGGCAAAATATATTCAGATTAAGGCTTTATGAGAGTTTTCCGAATATTTCCCTACATGCTGTAGAACTTTTTCAAAGCTATATAAATGAATCCAATGAATAATATATAGGAAGCAGAGGCAGTAGTTCTTGGATGATGATGAAAGTTGCTTCCATTCTTGGGAGGCGTCTGTACTTCCATTCATTGATTACAGCTGTACTGAAGGGATGGTAATTGCCAGTCAGCTTTTTTTAATTGCACGCAGAACTTCTACAGCTGCTGCAATTTCCAGATAAATCCCGCACGGATAATGCCTGATGTATAGAGAAGTCAGCTTTAAAGCTGAACACTACAAAATCCTAAGCATTGTGTCCCCAATGACAACAACAACAGAAGAGGGAGGGAGGTGGCTTCAAAGAAAGGTCAGCAAGTTGGATCCTGATGAAGGCTCTTACTGTTGAAGATCAAATTTTTAAAGCAGAACAATATTTCCACAAAAATTGCGAGAGGCAACTTGCGTATACCTCTGAAACTTTCAAAATTAACTTGCGTGTATGCACAGTCATCCGGGCCTGGTCAATCAAGATGGCCTGCTATCAGGCAGGTATGCTTATTTTATTGCAGGAGGGTAATTGCCGGTCCCATCTGCAA
>NC_092865.1:55691729-55820171 GCF_032062135.1 Pyxicephalus adspersus | reverse complement strand
TTTTTTTTTTGCAGGACAATGCACCTGCGCACACGTCCAACTTTGTGGCTGCCAAATTGAACACCCTGGGTTTCCAATTGGTCCACCATCCCCCCTACTCACCTGACCTGGCACCTTCTGACTATTATCTGTTCCGGAATTCGATGAAACACCTGAAGGGGCAATGTTTTGAGGACATTTCTGACATCAAAGATGCTGCTAAGAGCTGGTTTGCGGCCCAACCAAAGAACTTTTATTTGAACGGTCTAGAAAAGCTGCAACTATGCTGTACCAAGTGCATCAGTCTAAGGGAGGAATATGTTGAATAAATGTGTTATTTCATAACTCTGGCTCTTCTTTCTGGGCAAAGACAGAAACTTCTCAGCACCCCCTCGTAGGGTCATGGTAAGTATGAGGCAAGCATCCTAGCTACCTTGGTCATGTATTTGAATTGGCTGCTCAACACATCACATTGCATACTTTAAAAAGGCAGCACACAGGAATGCATGCCCGTGTATTGGCTGTAGTGCACTGGTAAGGTGCATTTACAGTGCCAAAAACAATGAATGACAACTCACTCTGCTTTAGGTTGCTTTTTGTTGCCACACGTTGCATTACTGCACACTAGTCACATATATATGCATGTTTTATTGCAAAACACTCACAAAAATGAGGACTTACACCCATTTCTGTCCTCTGATAGTTACAATGCCAACTTGCACTTTTTTTAGAGACAACACCTGCAACCCTCAGCTTTTATATAACATCATCCAACATCCCACAGCCAGCAGGTCTAACCTGATTACAACAGCGCTAGGTGTCATCACTTTCTTGTGAGATCATTGCTAAAAAAAATTACTTGGAATCGTGTATCATCCAGGAAGGAAGAACAAGAGCGCCATTACACAGATGAAATATTGATTGCACCGAGATGGGTAATTATGTAATTCTTCATCTTTAATATGCGACTAACAGCTTATGACCTGCAGTCCCTCATGCTGCCAAAAATGAATCGCTGGTCTATAAATAGAAGAAAAATATATATGACATCCACATTTGAAGTGGACACTGGCAGGAACATAAAAATGAAAACTTGAAATATGCTTCTGGAAATTTCATGTTGAACCCTGGAGGGGTATTCATCAATGCCCACAGACTTCACTGCTGTGCCAATAAGGCAAATCTCGAATGGCGTTAATTGTGATGGGATGTTTTGGGCTGCACTATAATGGTTCATCCAATTACTTCAATGCTAGGCAAACGCAGAGATGGATGAAGACATAATGGGGCCCCAGGCAAGGCGGCAGCTTTGGCCCCCATGTTTTTGATTGACAATGATAAGGATTGCAAAAAGCAGAGAAGGAGCCTTGGTATTTCCATTGTCTGTACTAGCATCAGACACCAACTGTCTGCAAATATATTTTGACCTGTGAAGCAACAGGGAGGTGAACAATCCCACCCAACTGTGTCATTTCCTGGGTCTACTGCAGGAACATTGGGACTGTGACCTAAGAAAGGCCTCCTGGGCATCCACCGGGCCCTTGGGTTGCTTTGTGGATGATCCAACTCTGAGCAAACTATCCTTCCTCCATACCCCCAACCCTACGAATTCTGTTCCAGACATGCATAAAAGTCTGCAGTGGTCATGGGTCTGCCTATACCTAGCACCAGGGGGGTAGTTGTAAAAAAAGAAGAGGTGGCACGGTACATGCCCGCCCCACTACACCACTTACTATGTGTCACTCAAAGAGGAAGAAACTTCCCCCAGAGTGATGTCATGATACCAGAACCTGCCCCCTCTTTCTGAACACAACAGGCTCAGACCTGTGATGGGAGAGTGGGAGGGTTGGGTTCAGAAAGACAACTCGCCCACTGCCCTGAGTCTGCAATTCTATACAGGAGACATGGTTCGTGGCTCTGGCTGGTGCACCCTCCCCCATGGGGTCGTTCTCCTAAACCCCGCGGGGTGAAGGACCGGCCAGAGCCATGGACCACCCAAGAGTCCTTTGCAAAATAAAAGCGGGCACAGGTGTTCCTACCTGTGCCCGCCCCATTACACCCCTGCCACCTATTAGCACTATTCTCCTTTTTGGTCAGTGGGCATGGTTTGCTGACATGACAATGGGGTGCGGGAACCGGCAAGATATGACATCATCATTGTAAGGGGGCTGACAACGTTGTTGCTGAAAATTCTATATTGTTGATTGCCCTTTTTAATTTCTCCTATTCTTTCCCTTTTTGCATTGCTTTGTTTTATTATTTACATATGTGTACTAAATAGTAGAAACTTAACGCCCTCCTGTGCTCTGCACACTTTGCAGTGTATTTTCAAGCAATTCCCACCCTCCATGTTATGCAGATAAGGTGAGGGAGAGCTGCTCTGTAGCCCAGACACACTTCCTGTGCTAGCATGACAACTCTTCTCCTCCACCGATACATTACAAGTGTATGTTGTCACCTTAGGACAGGAGGTGTGTTACTGGCAGGATCACCACCCACAAAGAAAGCCTGAAAACATAAAATGAATGCAGCCACCAAATCCAGGGTGTGCTAAACTGTCATATATTTCATTTCTGTTTTTCTCTTCTTGGGTTTAAACCAGACAACCTTATAGCTCCGGATCTGCTATTTTAATCCTTCCCTGCATGAAAGATTTCACATGTTCTCCTAACTAACAAAAGTGATAATTAAATCCCACAGTGTATTTGTTGTATAAAATGTTAGCCCAGCTAGAAAAAATACTTTCATTTCAGTTTTGAAGAAGTTTTGAAAAGTAAAAGTAAGCAAATGTGAAAATGATTTTTTGTACTTTATTATATATGTATAACCAAAACTTTTCTTTTTATTTTGTAGTCAGAGAAGGAAACGGTTAAAGCCCTATTAGGTTCTTTTTGATGTTGTGTCCTATTGGGAAGATTTTTTTTCACTTCCTGTTCCAGAACTGCAAAAGAAATTAAGAGGAAATTTTCCCATAGTGGAGAAAATTTCCTTAAGGTCAGCACAGAGATTTCATCACTTGAGACCAATGTTTGTGATTGTCTTCGGTGAAAAACTAGTGTCTCGTATGGGTTTCTCATGATGCCATTAAGTGAACCGCTGTGCCGGATTCCTAAATGATCAATGGATAACAATGACTGCTGTAGTCCCTGCAAAGTGACAAATCTGGTTCTTCCTGCCCCCACCCCTCTCTATAGAACAGAACAGTCCTTGTTGTCACCTAAATAATCAGTTTTGAATGACAGTGATTGAGAATCTTCATGGGGCTTTCAACAGCTTTCCCCAGAACAGGAGTTTCCATTGAGTGACGTACCCTCACCTCACGTTCTGGTGACTGCTCCAAAATTTTGGATTTCCCTCTTGCTGTCTCAGTGACAAATAGAAGGATGAATCTTCCCAATGGACACACAGCAATAAAAACTTCACAGGGATGCTAACCCTTCCCTACTCATGGGCCCCACTCATTTGCCCCCATAAAAGATGTCACTGGGTCTAAATTCGCCATTCCAAACCAGGATTCTGTGGAATTCTGGGGTTCCTCTAGAGCTTTGTAGAGGTTCCTTGACCTGTGGCTTATTGGCCATTTTTTGATGATCCCTGGACCAACACCATATGGCACAGTCAGTGATATGGCACCAGAAATATTTTTAGGAGGCATTCTGCCAACAAACATTAGGGGTAATTTTTCCTACTAACTCTATTTATATTAAAAGGGATTCCCCAAGATGTGATATTTATTGCAAGGGTTCCTCTAGGGCATCCATCTTCTTCCTGGGTTCCTCCAGATTTAGTTAGGGGTTTCTTAAACTTTGATCATCCTGGCATAGTTCTGGGGCCAAAGCCATGTGACGGGAGCTACCTGCATGGCTCTACTGATCTTTAAGATGTCCATAAGGGTGGCATTCTATCCACCACCTTTTTTTCCCATTGACTCCTAATAAATTGGTTCTATCAGGGCATTCCCAAAACCCAAACATATATCCAAGGGTTTCCCAAGGGTAAAAAGGTCAAGAAAAGTTCCCAAATAGTGTACATAACAAAAACAGAAAAACTTTATGTAACAATTCCATTAGTTATTGGACCTATATATAAAACATAGTATTCACCACATTGCAGTTATACGTTACAATTCTGTACTAAGTGATAGTAATTCAAATAACATTTTAGCAGTAGGCTTTTTTAAATTAAAAACAAAAAAACTGTCATTTTTATTCACATTTACTCAAAAAATCCAATGATTATAGATTGAAGAGATTCCATAGCTATTTGCATCTTCTATTCTATTTACTTTTAATAATTAATATGACTCCTATCTTCATATTCTATTAGTGTCTAAGAAAAATCCACACGCGTTTCGCAGGTTTTACTTCACTTCATCAGAGGAAGATTCATTTTTAAGGGGAATGTGTGTACATCATGTTGAGAATACATATTTAATCTTTAAAATTAGTGTCACATCTCCAACAGCTCCTGATGCCTCACCACAACAGACCTGCGAGCCACACAAGGGATAGAGGCAGATAGGCAAACATTTCCCCCCTGGACTGATCATTCTGCAAAAAGTGCACACACCACAGTTATCCAAGGCAGAGAATATAACAATTAATCATGGAAAAGAGATTTCCATTAGCATGTTGATGGAAAGGAGGAACCGATGAAAGCAAAATATAGAGAGATGTAACTTCAGCTTTCCGCAGTAGGCATATAACCCACTACAAACCCTTACATCTAATAAAATAAAATGAATACAAAAATAAACAAAATGAAGAAGATGTAACAAATTTTAAATAGTCACATCCTTGATTGATTTTCAAGATATATTGCAAAATGTGCGGTCACTAAAATATAATGTCCTTCTCCTTCATAGACATAAACCCTACACACAAAAAAACCCAAAAGCACAAAAAAAAAAAAAAACTACAGAGATCAAAATAGATACAAAGGGAAACGTTTCCTGTTTCCGTCCATGCAAGTTAAAGGCTTCTAGTTACTTAAATCCTGTCTCCTACTCTGTCATTACCCATAGGGAGAGTGGGCTTTAACCAACACATTGTCTGCACTGTGCTGCACAAGAAAAAGACTGAAATTGCCCTGATGTGAAATATAATTACACTTGAAAACTGCATTTCATAAACACAGCAGGACAGACCCCCTGTAATGTCTATTATTGAACTCATATAATCCACGCCTTGTACATTACCAGGCCGGGAAAGATAAATGGCCTGAATAATGCGTGCAGACAATCGACGTGAATAAGTAATGATGCATGGGCAACCTGCGAATACAAAACACTCCTGTCAATTCCCAGGGCTGCCCAGCAGGGCGGGTCTACTGCACCATGGTGTAGGTGTATTAACCAGTGTAGGGAAGGAGCACGGTGCCAAGGGCTCTCCATGGGGCAATTTCCACTGGGAGTTAATTTGCAGACATAAATGCTGTGTAACGTTTTCAGCTGGATCATTTTCATGTTACCTTTGCTTTATAAGAATTGATACATCATTTTAGTTGGTTTTGTGTTTTTGGAACTTAATAACCCTGAGAGGATATACCCGACATCTTTATTACCCTGCGGTCTGTGTATTGCGCATTTGCACATTTCTTGCGTATCCATTAGTATTGCATGGCTTGCTTTTTAATGATTAACTCTGAATACCATATTTATAAAAAAGTGTCCATGGGAAATTGCTACATTTTTTTTCTGATCAGCACTTGTTAGCCCCATATTTAAAAAAGGGCAACTGGATTTTTTTTAGGGTGGTGGTCAATGATTTTGTGGTTACCCAAAAGTGATTCCAATAAAAAGCTCCATTCACTTGACTGATCACCACGTTTTCTAACTACGATCGCCAAATCGGCAGCCATCATTGCGTCCACGGATCACCACTTTAGAGTAATGGTGGCAAATGTGGTGGCCACTGATCTTCATTGTTGCCCCTGGCATTCTGCACTTTAAAAGAGCCATGGTGAACCATAAAGTGCTGATCAGGCTCATCTCCACCTTATAAATATGGCAATCACCCTCTTTCTTCATAAAGTGACACTTTTCCCAAAGTAGCCATCCGACTAAAAATTGCTGAATATTTCAGCTAAATACCATTTTATAATCGTGAGATGGTTAAACTAATTTTTTTAGTGGATTGGCCCTTTAAATCAATGCAATGGCGGTACTCCTGAGCTTGTGTTGGCTTCTTGGCTTCTACATTAAAGGAAATGATAAATGTAGCTACTTAAGGGCTCAGACAGCCGCAGTCTATTCAACAACTCACAACAATTTTCTGCCATGCGGACGCAATGACTGATCAGACTGTATGGAGATGCAGACAAAGCGTTTTGGACAAATTGAAATAAAAAAGTGATTTATTCAATTTTGCTGACAAGCAGCAGCAAATATATCACAGGCGGACAGTGCGCTGTATAGTGGAGAACCGCCACAAAACTCTCCATGGCATTCAAATTAATCTTTTTAACCCCTTGTCCTCCATGGCGTCATCAGAGGAGCTACTGCATTGGCATTAATTAATGCATTGGCGCCAATACCGACTTTACCTGTGACCTCTAACGTTCCTATTATTCACACTGCAGTGCTAGTCACAGCCTCTCCGAGCACCGACTACCTCCAGTCTGCAGTCACAGCTCATTCACAATCTCTAATTAAGTCTCTACAACCCCAAAACCCACCAGAAAAAGTGACAAAAATAACGCAGATTCAGTGCCAAAAGAGCGCAGGGTGTGTGTATGTAGGATGGGGGGGGGGTGGTTGGTGGTATAACTATATTTCAAAAACATCCAACACTGTTAAATGGACCTTTTCCTTCCATAATCCACATTTGTAAGCCAATGACTTGATTGGCTAAGCAGAAACTTTTTTTAAATGTTTTCACTCAAGATTCACCAAAATGTCCACATTTTCCACATTGGATTTAATTAGAAAATGCACAAATCAACTTTTCCAAAGATTCATACATTTTTCTAATTGAATCCATAAAGAAAAATACATTTTGAGTAAAGATAAGGTGAATTGTTAATAAACATATTTATAAAGGGTCCACTTTCTGAGCGGTTTAGGGATAAATTTGCCTAAAACAATATCTTTTTTTTTAAAGGGTATGGTTTTTTTTTGGTATTTTTGTAATTTTATTACTATTTGTCAGCTTCAACTTTTTTATTCTATTGCTGTCCCTATCCACTTTTTTTTACTATGAGGCACACATGAAGAAAGGGGTATCCTGTATTCTCATTGCATTTGGGTTTATATTTGGTTTGATTCACGACATTGCTTTACCCTTGCCTTGTGTTACGATAAATAGGGTCCAGTGTGGTTTTGGCAGGGGGTGCATTAGTTGCTAATTGAAAGTTAATGCAAAGCTGGATACTGGGCATAGCAAACAGACATAGGTGTGATTCTGAGCCAAAAAACCCAACCCCTTTAACCCCTACCCATAATCCTTACCCTAATTTCAACCCAAAAATTACCCTTAAGAACCTCAGGTGCCCATGGGACAAAATCTCTCCCTCTAGTGCTAAAGTCTACTATAGCAAACTTTGGTTTGGTTAGAACTCTATGGTTTGGACCCCTTTTGACCCGAACCATAATCCCTCACCCTAACAATAACCCTAACCACTAAAAACCTCAGGTGTCTACATGACAAAAACTTTCCCTATAGCGACAAAGTCCACTGCGGCCCAGATCCTGGCCCCAAGTTGTGCCAATGCCAAAATAGAGCCATGGCAATATTTACTATTTTGCCACTTGTGGGTCGATGCATAGGGGTGTAGGGACAGCAATATACCTTGCAGTTGTCATTCTTATATTTTTTCTTCTTCTGGCCACTTCTGGGCATTTACAGCAAAACTTACTAAGAGAACGAGAGCGATACTGGCAGGACCACCGTCAGAATTTTATGGGCCCTATACTAGGTAAACTTTTTGGGCCCCCCTTCTCCATGTCTAAGAGTTTCAGCATTGCAAAGTTTAAGCTGTTTTGATTGGGGCCCCTTATGGAAGTTCTCCTTGTACCCTCCTGATAGCAGCCCTGGGATGCTAAGTGGAATCAGAGTTACAGTTCAAGAAAACATAAAATCATCCTTCTATGTTGGTGGGTTTGCAAAGTTAAAAAAGAAGCTGTAAAAATAACGCACACCACATGCTTCCACAAATTGCAGGTTCTAGCGTATAATTTTTTCTTAATCACATGACACAAGGAGTGGAGCGTGTACAAAAAGTTGTCATCATTTGCCCTATACCCAAGTGTAGCATAGCATTAACCCAATATAATATTATTTAATATTTTTTAACGAAACATTATAGTACTGCCAATATATATATATTTTATTTTTAATATTACTTTTTTCATATAAGGATGCACAAATGACAAACAGTGCTTCAGTGCAACAAAAGCAAAACCACCATCCTTATGGCACTGGGGCTTCATGTCTAGACCTAAACCATGCACATCTAGGATTTCAGGTCCAAATCCTGGATTAAGTTTGTTTGATTTATCAGAGTGGCCTCTGGACACAATAAAAAACATACTGGATGGTCAATTGGCCTCCCCAAAAATTGGCCATAGACTGCAAAAATGTCATATGGCTATGATATATCCTCCTAGATTGTAAGCTCTTTGGGGCACAGTCCTCTCCTCCTGTGTCACTGTCTGTATCTGTCTGTCATTTGCAACCTCTATTTAATGTACAGCGCTGCTTAATATGTTGATGCTATATAAATCCTGTTTAATAATAATAATAATAATAATAATATTGATATTAGATTATGAGCTCCCCCAAAGGAAACAACTATGGACTCTGTAATATGTCAGCACTATAAAAACATAATAATAATATTCCTTACAACTAAAAGAAAAATAATCATCATGCAACACGCAGCAGTTCAGCGCAGAGTTTGTGCTGCAGTGTGAACAGTGTCCCCGGCTAATATGATCTACACTTCCAATGAACCAAAAAAATACACAGCACAACCCTTCCAGCATTGGAATAAGTTAATATTTTAAAGGTATATAATAATGATCATCAGATGGATTTATGTAACAATGTATAAAACCTACATATTAATAGTAATATACAACAAATCATCCAGCAATCACATTCAAACACTCCATACATGTTGCTGTATATATGTTTTGTGCAGGAAGCCAGGTCATGTCCCCCATGCAACATCCTGTGTTTGTTTCATTGTGTCTCAGTGAGTGAACCCCTGCCATGGTCCTGTGCTGCCCATTAATAATGGTGATTAGGCTGCCCAAGGCGTACAATGCGCTGCCCATGGTTCTGCCTTGTCATGGATTACAGGCTGCAGTGCCAGTGAGTGTGCAAGCTGCAGAGAAGAGCCCCAGGGGCTGCAAACAATGGGCATCACTGGAGTGGTGACCCTATGGCAGTCCCAGGGTGATTATACTACAAGGATTATCCTGAACAACCCATCCATCAAACACAATGTAACTACAGCACAGTGTGGTGGGGAGAGGGGGGTATAGGATGTATAGGCAATCAACACATGCACATGTATCAATATTTGCTGCTGGTTGTTATTCATTGTTATTATTCCTTTTATATAGCAGCATCATTTGTTGTGTATTTTTATTAAATATTATACACATATATATAAATACATTTATCTTTCTATCACAATATAATTGTCTCTCCCTCTTTTTATCATCTATGTATTTATTTCTATTTTGCAAAATATAACATTGTTTAAAGGTTAATATAATAAAGTACATGCTTAATTATTATTGCAATTTTTAATATTATATTTTATTAATATATATTAGGAGTTGCAAATGACAGACACATTATAATATATATTGTATATATTTAATGATGGCCAACACTTGCTGTTATTCTTTTATCTCCAATACATGTAACTTAGTGCCATGTTCCTGTTTTGAAGAGCTATCTGTACCCCTTTTGCTGGAGCAAAATATAAGAAAAATAAAAGGGGGTCCCTACCTCTTCCCCTTTGTTGTGGAGCAGCTCCTCCGGCGGTCGGTTATGACTGGGGCGCTTTCATTCACAGGTAGGTTAGGGCTCTGCGGCTGGCCATGTGGGTGACTGCAGGGTTGGAGTGGTTGAGGCTCACCAGGCAGGCTGTGTGTATCCCTTACACTACACTTCATGCACCACGCCTCTGCAAGCCAAGTCCTTATTATTCCCTCAAATGCTCTTTCTGTCTCTACTACACAAAGCCACACTTCTCTCTCCTCCCCTCTCAGCTGCTGCATGGGGAGAGCCGCCTGTCACACCAGCTCCTGTCTCAGGGACCGCAATACAATCCCTGCCTGTGTGTGACAAGGGGATGCCCCTTCCTTGTAGACCCTCCCTCTTAAATGAGAGAATCCCCCATTAATCCCACCGCCACCGCCGCTGCAGTCTATGTTGGAACCCTGCGTCGGTTTGTAGACCAGCACCGGGGGCTTGGACCCATTTGGCTACCCAACCCTTGGCCATTGTGCTTGCTTAAAACCCAATGAGTTTTGTCTTGTTGCAAAAGGCTCCCGTGGGGTTTGGTGAGAGCAGGCATGTTGCATGAGACTGCTGTCATTGGCACAACAAGAGACTGCTGCATGGTGCAAGAGACTGCTGCATGGTGCAAGAGACTGCCTACGCATTACAAGAGACGGTCGAATGATATAAAAGAATGTCTTTTTTTTCTATACAGCAATGAGAACAATTTAGAACAAATTTTTTGTTGATTTTTAAGCTTATTTACAAACTGATTCTGAAAGTGCAGTTAGTCTTCTATCACATCAGGTGTTTTCTCTCCCGCCTATATAAATTACTGTAGCGTGGATTTGTGTAGGCTATTCATTTACACGCAAGACAGTGTGGTCAGAGGTTGTGCGCTGCTCTATGTAGTGAATAAGCAAATTTTATGGCATGGAGAGGGGTGCAAAGTGTGCTGTTGCACAAGGGCCCAGTACCCTCCCAACAAGGGGCCCTTGCTGGAGCCCCCGGTTCTGTGGGGGGTGCTACATGTCAGTTCTGGTCAGGGACCCATTGTTGGCTATGTCCACCACTGAATCTGATTTTCATGGCAGTGATGGGTCCTCCATCATAGATTGGTGAATGTCAGATTCACTGCTTTATAAATACACCCCAAGGTACAGGAGATCCATATTTGAACAGCCTGAAGAATGCATTGAATTCAGTTGTTTCAGTTTTTTTCTTTATTCTGCTTCTTTATAATAAGGATCAACTTACCATTACAAGACTGCATTGATGGAGAAACATTCCACTGTTACAGATTTTAGGGGAGCAGAAGGATGACCCCATCACTATGCCGCTGCTGCTAAGCAAATCTATGGACTCCAAAACTGTATTTTTTTTCCTAGCATTTATGAAATCTGAACTCCAGGCAAATATAAAACATGCAAAGTGATGCAGCGATAAACTCATCAACTATATTTTCAAATGTATTTTTTACAAGCATTATAAGTATTTAGATTTTACCTGGTATCAGCCTTTTGCAGGGTTGGAGTGTAAAAGGAGAAAGCAGCACAAAGAGCCAATCGGTAATGCCGAGCTCCACTTAGAAAATTTCCCCCTCATTGGTCCTGTAGACAAAACTGGAAGTGAGAGGAGATCTCCCTAAAGTAAGGAGTGAGCCCCTAGTTCAATATTTCCCTCTATTCCTGTTCCAATGACAACTTTTTGGAACTTTTCTTATTTTAATACCATCACAGCAGCTACCAGGACAAACAGAGGGACCAAATCTCCATTAAAGGGACAGAAATAAATTCAAAATTACACCATAAGAGAACAGAGTCAGCCCCCCTATATCCTAATATATATAATTTAATCTTTCTCTCCTGGTATAATGCCTGGTCTCCTCCCCCTGTCTGTGATTGGACAGTGAAGGATCAGCAGCAGCATAATGAGGGGGTCATCCTTCTGCTCTCCTTACAATGTTCTGTAACAGCTGAAAGTTTCTCCAGATTTACAGTTCTTAGATGCCCTTTCGATTCATTTTTTATTTTCTTCAGAAATTAATTTAAAATATAACATTTTTTTCTTGCCTATGATGACATGATGCCTATGATAATTAAATACAGACAAAAGAATAGAGTCACAGAATTGCCCGTACAATAAAGTGCTGGTAATGATCACTACACAGGTAATTGCAGTGCAGGCAACTGTACACCTACTAATCTGAATTGTCTGTCTACCAGCTTTGTGCTTTGGCCACATACCTCTAGGCACTGACCTTTACTGGTAAAATATTACTGTTACCATAAGGTCTTTTCAGGTGCATGAGGCTGACAAGATATGAACACGTTCACAGGTCACAGAGGACGACAATTATTCAGAATGAACAGGTTTCTCCTGTACGGCAAGATGAAGATTCTATGGAGTACGCAAAAAAGAGAAAAATACCATTGTCCAGGTCACAGGCCACTGACAGGGTGCAGTCACTGGGACGTGGTGGTGTCTTTTATGTAAATTGGGCTTTAGGGAAATACATATATGGAATAAATATGTGTAACATGTGACAGAGAGATGAGCTCATCAGACTACTGCTTCTCCTTTTATTGTCCAATCACAGGATGAGGTGGGACAAGACCTCTTTATATTAAGCCAGCCATACAGAGGTCCAATAGCTGTCAGATGATTAGCGCTGCAAATGAAATTTTGTGATTGCTTCCAGTGACAGATGAATTAATCTCTTCTGTCCTATGGAGAAGAGATGACAAGCAGCACTCTGTTGTGCTCTCCTCTATAGGAACAGCAATCATTTAGTCACTGACATTATTAAATTGATCAAAGTGATCAGGATCAATTTTTGAACAGAATGCTGATGGAAAATCGGTCCGGTGTATTTTTATTCTTATTGTTTTTTCATTGCTGATTGGTAAACCATGGTATTAAAACTGAATCCAATCTTTATATCATGATCAATGTTCCAATTAGATGAAAAGGTAATAAATGAAATCCTGACTGAATATATATAAATTGATGATACCAAGTAATAAATAATTTTAGAAGATTGCAAAGATTAATTGATATCAATTGTATTATTAATAAAAAACGTAAAATTCACAGCGTATGCTGAGCAACTACAACTCCCTCATTTGCAAAGATAGTGCTGTGCTGTGTGAATCTCAAAACTGGATGGACATATTGCATTCACCTGTTTTTAGGTGCCAGAAAATGGGGTGAAATTTGTCACTCAGCATCTTTTTTTATTTGTATTTTATATATATATAGAGGTGGATTTATGTGCTGTGGTGGGAGTGATCCATGCAGTTCCATGAACCAATTATTGAATGTGCTTATCTTTTGTATTTGGTCATTTGTTCTCAGTCACATTTATCAAAGGCGCGGCTGGTTTTAGGAAAGGGCATACTGGGTAATTGCCCTAGCTGGCAGCATGGCAGGAGAAGCTGGAATGCTGTGCATTTGGGCTATGTTTGCCCTAAGCTCCACTTTATTTAAAAGCGTCCCTGGCATGAAAGAGTACAGAAACAAAAGCTGTTTTTTAATTTTTAAATCCTGCCATAATGGTTCTTGGCTAACAGCTCCTGTTGTGGGGTGACAACTTTTTCCACTTTTTCTCATAAGCCCCGGGTGGGGACAACAAGGAGCTTTGATGACATTCAATATGTATTGCCTCAATATGTATGGCAATCATCCAACAGGAATTTCTGTATCCAAGTCATCCACCCCCTGGGATAAGCCAACCATATAGATGCAAATTAAACCCCAAAACACTGAAAAAAATATCAGATTACCTATCAAACTACCTCCTAAAAAAAAACTCTTGGGAAGCAAACCAGTCCCTTTAAACTGGACAACTTACACATCTACCATCTACAAAGTAAATTACACTCTAAAATCCCACTTCCTTGGAAGATCACCTTATTTGGTCTCAATCCTTAATCAGTAACTATTTTAACATCATACGAGTACTTAAATCCTCACATAACAAAGTTGTTTCTGCATTTCATCCATCTTCAGAATACAATATTAGTCTTCAAAAACATCCCTTGAAGAAGCCAATAGGCGAAACGCGTTGGGGAGACAAAAAAAAAAAACACACACAAGGACTATGTTGTGTTTTGCTATATGCTTCATTTTCCCTTATTATATAATATCACATTGTTAAGTTTTCATTGTATAGCACAGGCGGACTGTTAAGTCAGGAGTCCATTTCTCACCAAAAAACAAAAACACATTGTTTTGAATATTGCCTTTAAAAAATCTGCTCTTTGTTTCTTCCCATTATAGATATCAAGTACTATTCTAAGGCAACTTAATGTGAACTCTTCTTCCCTGGATATAACAACTCTTCAGTCTCATAGCTTTGGTGACACACTTGAGCATGAATGGTCCAAAGAATCAATGTGTGGCCCTGGAGTGAATGCATGCAGGCAGTAATGGATAAAATGGTGTTGGAGGAGTTCAGCAGCACTGAGAATATCCCCTGTGCCAACCCCAATCATGTTACCCCGTCAATATTATTTCCTTTTTCCAGAAGGTCCAGGTGATGCCCAGGGTTTGCTTTCCTTTTGGATCTTCCTCAGTGCTGGGTACTGCACAATGACGCAGAGAGAATTGCTGAAATCATTACATCAACACAACTCTCTGCGTCATACAGGGTGCCTTGATCATGGTTTATCAGAGTTCTCTCTTCTCCTTCAAAAAACTTTTTTTAGTTTGTAAACGTTAGAAATATTTGATATCTGTTGTATCGGCACCACACTGTACCAGCCTGTCCACAAAGTTTATCATGACATATTAGTATTCTGTTTATTGTATTGAGTCACTCCAATTAGAAGTGTTGCTGCCAAATGTGGTGGATGCGTCGGGGTGCCCGCTGCTTGACCCCTCTCTTTGAACAGAACAGTGCTGTCTGTACAGAGCTTATTTGTTCTGGTGCTAATGATAGTTTGATGATGACAGTTATTAGACATTTGTACGTGGCTTAAGGGTTATGCAACACATGATCAGGAGAGTTTGTTAACATGGGCAGTAGAAGCAGCAATTCCTTGGTGGCTGGAACTTTGCCAGTCGCTCGCCAACCCCAAACACTATGGTCAGGCAGAACTAGCAAGAGCTTGAACATCAGGCAGTATGAGACTGCTTAGTACTTGGCCCATTCATCCTCTTTGGGTGGCTGGGGGTGATAAGCCGCTTGACAATGGGCACAGTTTACCCCACAGGAAGCTGCAACAACACCGCCCATGTGAAGTAGCCCTACACAGCCATGCACATAGCAGAATGATGTTCAATCTTGGTAAAAATTACTGCAAGCAGTTTGTCATTGATAAGAATAATAAATGTCAAGTCAACTGAGAATATTGATATAAGACAGACACACTATTATTGCGATCAGTTCTGTGGCACACATCCAAATCTGAGTATTGGGAGACCTGCCCAGTTCTCTCCTGCAGCTCTACACCTCTTCCTCTCCCCATCTCCCCAAGGTGGATGTGTTCAGTAGTTCAAGAGAGGAAAACTCATGCAGTGCTGATTGTACAGTATGGGATTTTAGTGCATGAGGGGCATTATGTTGTCGGCTCTATACAGAAAAGAGAACACTGGATTTTTGGCATACCAGCAGCTATTGTCCTGGCAGCAGAAAAGAGCTGGGTAGATGATGGGGCATAGACCACAAAGACAAATAACTCCAGGCTGGGAGGAATGGCCACATTGGTCAGGGTAAGGAAGATATTGCATGGGGACCACTTCCACAACCAAGACCCCCTACCACCACAATGTAAATTTTTCAACAGCCAGATGGAACGTCTTTTCATCATTGGAATTTTGCCCATTGCACGGACATTACCCCATCTTACACAATAGCTTCATGTGCAATCTCTAGAATTTCTTAATCCATCAGCATTACATCATAAATCTGCTATAGATTCTTGCCAGAGTTTGAACATGTAATATAAGCTGCACTTGGAATGAGCAGAAATAAAGTATGATCCTTTATTACTGAGAAGAATGAGCCTACTGCAGCAGAGAGAGATTGATATTGTGTTATATAAGGCGATCGCAGCAAAAAAACGGGATTTGTGGGGATCATTTAGGAAGAGATAAGCAGCTTTCTAGGATAAAGTATGCTAATTGTTAGAATATTTTGTTATCAAAGAGTCATTATTCCAGTAATTGTGGGAGAGGTAGCATTGTATACAGCTAAGTTTTAGGAAGTCAATTCTGCCTAAAGGGTTTGTCAACCCAAAAATGAAACATTTGGATACTCAATGAGATAAGCAAGTAAATATTCCAAAATCTGTCCACCTTGGAGTCTTTGTGTGTTCCCACTTCTTCTGTTACAGGTCAAGCCAAAAAACTTCCCACTGCAAGGATTAAATGTTTTTATTTTGCTCTAAGGGGATATAAACCTACCTTTTCTCCACTTTACCCTAAAAATGAACCCATTGCTCTTTCATCTGACTGATACAGGTGGACACTTGGCTTCTATCCCCTACAGTGCAATGCTACAGCCCCAGAATTATGGTGGAGGAAGGCAATGCTTGCTATCTTATAAGAAGGCTGCAGGGATTGCTTGCATGGGAGTAGATCGTGCATTGGAGCGATGGAGAAGGTAAGTAAGAGGACCATTAAACTGCACACAAACAAGCATTTAATTAGCAATTAGGCTTTGGGGGAAGTTCTTAGGCTTGCTAAAGAGGCAGCTTTTATTTTTATACATTTTTGGCCACATAAGTCAGTCCATGACCGTAAAACAAGTTTCCCTTTAAAAAGACGAAGGGCACAGTGAATAAATGGTGCTTGAAATAAAGCAAAACATTAAGGGCTTAAAATTCCAAAATACCCCGTTTATTTATAATAAAAAGGAGCTTTGCACACCGTTCTTTGATCTAAACTGCGGTGCTATTAAGTATGCTGTTGTATCACTTAAATATATAGAATCCTCATTGTGTTGCTTGATAGTATATATCAAGATATTTCTTTAATGACCCTTGCTAGGACCCCCCCTGCCTTTTTCATTTCCACGCTTGGCTAAAGGCTCTACGATCCTCTTTATGGTAAGGACCCAAATTAGCAGCATCCATGAAGATGGGAGTAATGCAAAGTGAGCTCACCATAATGATAATGTAAATTTAGATAATTAACCAATTCAGTGTCTACTGTACATAGCTCTATATGAGCATAACATTAAATAATAAAAGATATTGAAGCCCTATCACAGAAATCTTCTATGGTAATAGCAAAGTAATTTTTTTTTAAGTATTTGTCTTCTTAACTGCTAATCTTACCATAGGGCTCCTTGTTTATTCAGTGACAATGCTCTGTGTATGTCTACCAGTTGTTTCCCCATTGTTGTCACCCTGTCACTTGGGCTTCCAATGGATGCAGCTGTTTTAAACACACATTACACACATGTGGTCTATTGTCATCATCATCAAGAAACTGAGCAATGACGTGCAGCTATCACTGGTGTGCACATGGCTAAGTGGCTGAAAGGTGTCTGCAGAAGATGGAAAGAATTGAGATAAAGCAAAGGAAAAAATAACTTTAAAAAATATTCTGATTTAACAAATGAATTACATAATTTGTTAAAACAACTTGGGATTTCAAATAGTGACCCAAGCATGTATTCACCAAACTGTTTTGAAGGACAACAAAGGCATGGAACCTATAGACAGGAGTAAGAAGGGCAAGGTCCTTCTTCAGGACATCCACCCTATGGAGGGCACAACAGGAATGTACCTGCAACAACAAAACCACAGACACCATATGTATAGTATGTATTGTCCTTCATGAAAACACCATGGGGGAGACATGTATATTATGCAGTATACCAGCCAATAGTAAGATGTGTATAATCAGTATGGCGACATATACTCTGGACTTAACAGGAGACCCATGCAAGGACAAAATTCTTACCCTTATAGCAGAGAAAGAATGCAAAGTCCGAGACAATAGGATGGGCACGGGATCTCCGATGATGAGTGGCCCAGTCATCTTCTGATCCTGGTGCTCAGTAAAATGTGTGGCCTTCCATACCTATCCATACCAAGGAAGACAAGGACCAGCTGGTGCACAACAGCAAGGAATATACCCTACTATGAATCATTTGAAAGAATGAAAAGGATGAATTAAGCCAAGTTCTAGCTAAACCTTTGTGTATCAGTACTGCATGGACCAAGACAAACTACAAAAGCTTGTCAAAAATTGTAATTGTTAATTATGAATGATAACCTCAGTGTGCAATTGTGGAAAATGATGAGATAAATAATTGTCCAGGCATGGACATTCATCCTGGCAAGGCCAATCAAGACAAGCTAAGAACTCAGAAGAAGACTGGTCTGGGAAGACAAGGTAAGGAAGACCAAACAAAGCTATTCCACTTCCCATATTCCCTGATTCCTGGGTCTCCTTCAGCCTCTTCCATAAGCCACTCCGTAGTGTGATCTCAGGCACTGAACCTATGGGGGTATGCTTTCCCTAAACAATGTTGTACCAATCTTCCTACATTGTAAGTTAGAATGCTCAGGGTCTGGCCAGAACATCCACACAATGGGCCTGATTTAATAAAGCTTTCTGATTTATTAAAGACTGCAGTGGATACACTTTCCACAGTGAATCTGGGTTTTCCAGCAAACCTGGAATGGATTACCTAAACGACATTTGCTATTTGTTAGCAAATGTTTTCATTTCTGGACCAGATACATTCAAGGTTTGCTGGATCATCCAGCTTCACTGTGGAAAGTGTATTCTCTCTAGCCTTGGAGAGCTTTAATAAATCAGGGTCCCAGAAGCCGAAGTATTTACCATCATTTTTGACAGGTGCCTGTGAAGATGATGGAAGTGGTCAGAGCAGAAGACTATTCTAGGATGCTGCATGGAGTGGATGTTCTGGCCAGACCCTCAGCATTCTAACTTACAATGTAGGAAGATTGGTACTACATAGTTTGGGGAAAGCATCAATCTGTGAGGTAACAAGGGAAAGGGCAGCTAACCTTACCCTTTACATCCCACATAGATGAGCATTTAACTCCTGCAATTTTTAAAGGTTGCTCCACAGCAAGGGACTTCAGCATTAAACCACAGATTTGCTGAAACAACCTTTCAAAAGAACATGAGTGTGTTTGATTTCTGTCATAAATGTTATTTTTGTTCTTTTTTGCCTTCATGAATAAATGAGTATCATATACTCAGAAGTGAGTGGATAAAATATATCAGTAAGGATTGCTGGTGGCCTCTAGGTCACTGTATAATTACTTGTATCATGTCAGCCTTTCCAAATCAAATAATGAACTAATCTAATCTAATGTACAATGTTATATTTAATAACATATTTTTTGTGGGTCATTGTTGCTTTTCCACATTATTTGTCACCTAGGCAAGAATAAAACCAGGTGAAGTGCCCACAGGCTCCTGGAATGCCAACCTCATGCTGTATATCCCAGAAGGAGTTCCTGTTCTACCCCTGAGCTGTATATGGTTGTGCAGAAGAAACAATTTCCTGGCTATGGAGCTGGGTGCACATTCACAAGATGGATGACACGAGCGGTATGTAAAGGTGGGTGTAGAAAATATGGCGGCACTTCATTGTGGTATCGGTGAAGAAGATCAGGAAGGATAGGTGGACATTCCTCTTTAAAATGAATATATATCAAATATTGAAGACGGAGAAGAGATGAGCTGAAACCAGCGCTATATTTTTGTCCATTTGGAAAGATTTCCCTTTACTTCCTATATTGCAGATATAAAAAAAGTAAAAAGAGATCCTCTACAAATGTCTAATCACCCGTCACAAAAACAGATGTCTCCATTACCATCCCCTGTTGGGGTAACAGCTGTAAAATGTTGTTTTTTTCTTCAGTTTATATCTTACATGGCAAATTATACCAATATGGAAAAAAGATCTCCCCAGTGGGGACACAGCAATGAAAACTAGACAGAAGTTCTATTTGTTCCCTGATCTATCCAGAATTGTTAGAGATTCATTGTAAAGTTAGCTTGTCACCAATAGATGTGTCTCTGACTGTTAGTAAGCCCCCAACCCCACATGGCATGGTGTAACCTCAGTAACGTTCAGAGGCCATTACATTGCAGAATTTGTGCCTAAGGGCCATTTCATATCCATGGTGAGCAACAGCATTCAGTGGGCTCAACCATGGTCTTAGCCTCAGCTCTTGGCATTGTAAAGGTTGGCAATCTTTTTTCCACATGGATGCAGCAGATTGTGGAACGGTTCCCAAAAGTGGCATGTTACTTTTGCCTGAGTGGTTGTTCTTTCAAGATTTTCACACACACACACACACACACACACACACATATATATATATATATATATATATATAAAAGGTTGACCGCAGTGTCCTTTCCTCTTCTGGCCATACAGCAGCAGTTTGCTCTGCACCCGGGGTAAATTGTGCAATTTTATGCCATGTATCTGAAAAGCCCCCTAAATCCTAGCACAACCTGGCCAATCAGAAATAAAATAGCCTCACATGTGCCCGGGGAAGAACAAAGGTGCCTGCTTTGAGCAAATGGAATACAGGAGTCACAGTGCTTGTGCAGACTGGCAAGCACCATCTCTGCTAACAGTATTTAGGCAAACTGTGGGTTTGTGGTTCCTATACTGAAAAAGTTACCAAAAGTGGAAAGAGACAAGAATTTTGAATGATAACTATTTGGAGTTGTAAGGATCCCAGCAGGTTGTAAAAACCACCAGCTTTTTATATTCCCCATAGTCTATGGTGCCCCTGCACCTGGAATGTGTCTGGTGTCATTGCATCCAAGCTAGACCCTCCTGGCATGAGCAAAAAATTGCTCCTAAAAAATCTTGGTAATTTTTTCACAGTGATGGCCAGTCAGACTTATTTGGCTTTCCTAATACTTGTAAAAAAGGAGTAGTGGGTAATGTATTCCAATGCAAAAAAACAAAACACTTTTGGTTGGTCTGTCCTAAAAGAATAAAACAGATACCAATACAGTAATATATATAAAATCTTCTAGGAATGCAACTGTCCTAGAGCGAGATAAAAGTGACATTTTAAATTCAATAGGGAATGCCACTGTTATTGATTTTTTCCATGCTGTGACCTTACAAATAAATCAATGCTTTGCTTAACAGCAGCCAATAATTCTGACACCAAACACAAATGGCAACAATGTATATAAATCTACAATCTGTAGTTATTGTTATCACTGCCATTGTCTGTGAGATAATTTATATGTCTGTAGTTTATATGATGAGACTTGTAAATTAGACACTTCTCATATAAAAATGATTTACAGGGCCTGCAAGGGAGCCATTGACAACAAGGGGCCACAGCATCATTGCCTGATATGCCGAGCAGTCTGCAGGGAGACACTTTGCTAATTGATAATGTGTATTAAGTGATTCAGTGATTCTCCACTGGTCTGTAAGCAGCTGGACTAGTTTTGCTCCCTTGGTGGGGGCTTTTAATGTCCATGTGCTGTTTTGTAGGAATGCTTTGTTATTTAAACATGCAAAAAAATTACGCCAAGTCTAGATTGCTTTTTTATTTAATTGTTGTTTATTGTTCAATCATGTAAAAAATGTTGCAATAATCACCTTATGTCTGCAGCTTTCCCATGCAATGCTTTCCCTACACCACTAGATGTCCTTGGTCTTCAATTAAATAAAGGTTGGTACCATTCAACCCTCCTTCCTGTAAGCCCAGGCTGTCATGAGGGAATGTCAGAACGAATCCTGGGTTCACAGTACTTGGGTTGGGTTGAGCTGCATTCACATGCTATTATGCCACTTAGTCATGGAGGAAGAACAATGTACAGGAAGAGGATGATGGACCTATATCTGACTACCCTAAAAACTAAGAAGTTTTGTAAGTAAGAAAATGGGACTGGACCTAAAGCCTATTGCTTTGAAGGTAAGCTTGTGTGGTGCCAACTGCAAAAATGGACAGGCACAAAATATAAAACAGTTATCTATTTTTCTTCACTACAAGTATAAAAGTTGCCCAAACCCGAGTCGATTCTGGAGTGTTGTTTTGCATTGGATATTCTTTACAATAATTTACTAATCTACAATGATAAAATGACATCTGAAATGTGATTGGTTGTCCTGGGTATTACAGCCGCCCCCACTCATCTGCCTTTCACCATTTGAGTCCTAATTTCTTCTATTGCCTTTATAAATATTCACCAGGCAGTTAAATCTCCCTTGACACCTTCTGTAGCACTGAGTAAATTTCATTTGCCTGTAAAAATATTTATCCTGCGTTTTATGGTTTTTAATAAAATTAACGAGAAACATTTGTCAAAGTCATAATGTTGGGAATAATCATGGATAAAATGGTGTATGTTGAAGATATTCTGAACAAATATATAGAACACTCTTCAGATCAAGTATATATTCTGTGAACAAACTGTGAACAAAACAATCAGCTTTTATTCAAATGGTTAAAATATTTTATTATTTTATATTTTATATAAATATATATATATTTAAAGGAATGTTGATGTCTCTTACCTAAGGTTCCATAGCACATGGGCAGTCAGTTCACAGGGCGGTTATCCCATTTCAATGCACCTGCATGGGAGTTATACCCTCCCAGCCTGGCCAATCAAAAGCGCCAAAAACTGCAAATAAAGAAGAAAAAGAAGCTGCTGTTGCTATGTAATAGAACGGGGACAGGTGAGCATTTCAGGATTTACTTCCACTTTTAAATCTGGCGATTGCAGGTGATTGTTCAAAGCATCTATAAAAAGCCCAAAAATCTAGATAGGAGCGTTTGTCCAGTGTTTTTCAGTTTTCTTGCACAGGAAATGAAGAGGCATAGGAAGTGGAAACACAAAAATTGTTTGTACAGCCGCTTCCTAAATGTCTTTCAACCAATTAAAAAATCTTTAAAACTGCTTTGAAAGCCTTTGGAAGTGTTCGATAGGAGGATCAACCATGGGGTGCTATATGGAACAACCTAAAATTGCGATTCAACCGCAATAAATGCAAAATGTTAATAAAAACCTCTTTCATTTGCTCTCATTTGTTTTCATATTAATGGTAGAGCTTGCTGTTTATTAGCAGTTTTTTAGGTAGTCAACAGGTATAAAACTACACTCCTTTGTATAGCCTATGCAGCGCTAGGTCCCAGGTTTGAATCTCAGCCAGGACACTATTATTATCAGGGAATGTGCAGGTTCTCCCCCTGTTTGTGTGGCTTTCCTCCCACAATTTAAAAACATGCATTTAGGAGAGACATTAGATTTTGAGTCTCCTTGAGTGACATGACTATGGACTATGTACAGTGATCTGTAATATGTTGGTGCTATATAAATACTGTGTAATAATAATAATTCTCAAAAGCAGAAACAGCCCATCCAAAATGCCATGCCCATCTAAGACTTGTCCACAGGGTCTTTTTGTCTGCAGAATGAACGGCTTTGTCACCCTGTTACATGAAGAGGAAAAACAGATCCATAGGCAGAATCAACACGTAATAAAACTATGTTTCAGGGGGGAAAGCAAACGCCCATATATGTATAATAATGAAAAACGTCATCATGTATGTAATACATACAAACTTATTTTAAGATTTTTTTGGTGCCACCAATGGTGTCACTTTAAAGTAAACATAAAAAAAAAGTGAACAGGCAGGTTATTTACTGGATAAAAGACATGTCCCTTCTGCAATAAAAGAAACTTTCCTGCCTGTTTGCAGTTTTCTTTACATACACGTGCATGCCCAGCTCACCGTACCATGCCAGGTATACCACCATTCCCCTGGCTGCTGGCAATAAATTGTGCAGGAGTTCCCTAATTCCCACCTTGCAAATCAAAATGACCAAAGATCCTAAACCTGGAGGAGGACGGAATGAAGATGGCAGTGGTTGCATTGGAGCGAGTTACAAGAATTGGAAAAAAACTGCACTTTTAAGGCTTGCCTGCTGAGTATTATCCAGCTTGTTGGGGCACAGCCAGAAAAATTAGCTCATGTCCAGGCACAACCTGGATTCTCATGACATCAGCTGCTAATTGTTAGTGACATGATATGTTCAGTATAATCTGAAGAATTCTTTTAATAAGCATAATAAGAAGAAATAATTCAGTGAAGCCTAACCCCAGAAATTAAAAAAATATAAAACAATTATTGCAGTGAATCTAATGTGCACTGTAAGTGTTAAATGCCCAGCGCTGCAAGGGGGTAAGTGCAAATGGTCACCCACAGCCTGCAAACAGTCCCTGGTCAGAACTTCCGTCTCAGGCAATGATATCATCTTCTATGGTGCAGGAGTAATAGTCCTGCATTGTAAGATAAATAGCAAGAGTCTGCTTACAAGCCAAAGAGCAGCACTGGCTGCCAAGGCAGTGAGGGGTACAATAAGTAAAGTTGGTCTTTTCAACCCCCTTGAACCTTAATGAGCATTAAACCCTCAAATTTCAGAACAAGTCCTACTGCCATGGAAATCCTTTGGATTTAAAACAGAACTAAATGTAAAAATCAAAAAATTCCCTCCCAGCAGGCCCTTTATTGCATGCACAGCTCAGAGTATGTAGGAAAGAAGTTTGCATACAGGCAGGTATAAATGTTTAATTGCAGTCAAGACATCACCTTTCCCTTCTGCAATAAAAATTCTGCCTGCTTGCAATTTTAGAATGCAGAACTTTAGTTCCACTTTAAATGTCCATTCCCTGGCTACAGTTTCACCGGCGGTATAGCGTTTTCCTATCATTGTACAAGGTCTGTGGGAAAGCGGAGGATCTCAGCGCTGAGGTCACTGCAAGGGATGTGCACAAACCTCTCAGACTACAGAGGAAGTTTCCTGATTACCGAATGCATTGTAATGAGACTTGCTCAGGCTCGCCAATATCCACCAGCAAAGCCTACTGTTCACATATCAGCTGAAACAAAACCAAAAAATAGTGTAATGTTAGGTGTTGCCCCAAAATAAACCTGTACTTTGTCTAATCTATCCAATTAACTTATATCCAATCTGGCAGGCTCTTGCACGAGAAAATTTTACAATAAGGGTATTAGGTTCATGCTGAGATCAAGTTTTAATTTGCAGGACCAACCAGAAATCACATTGGGGGCACCCCATATGTCACTGTGATTGGACAACTCAGGTATATTTTCCAACTTTTGGATATAGAAAAAAGGACAAAGGCAGTTTATTATAGAGGCGTACAAATCAACCCAAAAAGAGTGACAACTGTATAAGAAAAAGGGATAAAGTAACCTGGATCACAAGGAGTGTCATCCCTACAGCTTTAGGTGAAAGTGGATCTTCCAGTAATTGGAAGCCTGCATGAATAAACAACTAATAAAATGATGTTACTGGGGACATCATTGGGGAAAACAAAAAATGCTGTGTTATCACTAGTGATAGATTGCAATATATATGTAATTTTTGCTTTTTCCACAATTTCACTTCAAAGAGAACCAGTCAGATTGCAATATCATTGCTGCACACTAGGTTGATTTAACATAGGAATTTAGGCTGTTCTATTACCCATGTGAATTATTGCTGTGTAAGGGACAATTCAGCTTGGTAAATGTGATTAAAATCTGCTTTGCAAAGAATAACTGATCATTTGTGCAAGATTGGATGGTTGAAGTCAGAAGTTCATCCCATTCACTGGGTGAAGTGAATTATCCCCTGCAAGGAGATAAACAGCCATCATTCCTTTCCTAAATCAACCTTACTGTGGTTTGTTATCCTTATTTTTGTATACTGCTACTCAGTGCTTTGGAATTATATGTGGATCAGAGTCCAGATTGGCACACTGGTGCACTCAGCTTGACTTTATCTCCAGATTGGCATTCATTCACCATTCCACCCAGCTGGTACACCAGTATATGCAGCTTGGGTTTATCTCCAGGTTGGTTTCATCCACCCTCCCACAATTTCAATCCTTTTGGTACATTTGTGCACTCTGATTGGTTGGCACACTGATTGGCATACTGCTACACAGCTTGAAATTATCTTCCCATTGAAGTTCAGTCATCCTCCACCCATTCTACACTGATTGGCACACTGGTGCACTTACCTTGGCTTTATCTCCAAAATAGAGTTCCCCCCATTACATAATGTAGGTAGCTCTGTAGTGCATTATGAGATTGGTCCAAACTTGCAATCTTTGCTACACTAAAGTTCTATGGTTTGGAACTTCCAGGAGGTGTCAAATACCGGTTTCCCTTTAAGTGGCAAAATAGAATTGAAAAACCATTTAAAACACCAGAGAAGATTATCACAAAAATATTGTTCATGGCAGCCAATTAAAAATTTACTTTTCCTTTTATGAAAAAGAGAAAATTATATATATATTACATATCTGATTGGTTGTTCTAGGTAACAATACAGTTTTTGTGCTCCCTTTCTCTAGGAAGTTACATTTTTTCTCCATCTCCACTTTATTTATTTCTAGATTCAGCAACAGGAATTTTTTAAAATGTTTGTTTTCACATTTCCAGGTTTCCTCTGTAAAACAAAATAAGGAAACGTTCTGTGTAAACAGTCACAAAAGTATTATTTGAAAGCGGGATGTTTTCTTCCATGTGGGGGCTCGGAGAAGTCTGTGTACACAGCGACGGTGATGGCAAACTTTATTTCAAGGATTGTTTAAACATTGCTTCATATCTATGTGACCATTCAAAAGTAATTTGCACTAGCTGCCTACTGCACAGCAGCACAAAAAAAAAAATGTGCATGTACTGTTTATTGTTTGCATTCCCACTGCAATTCACAGTATATGCGGCATTGTGCGCTGTGATGCACCACAGGTCAGAAAGGTGCATTGGAGTGCCATTTGGCTAATTATTCTAACTACTCCTAACCTGACCCACCAGGAATTCCTTCAGTCTGGCAGAATTGTACTGGCTTCTCTCCTGGACTAGAATTGCTTTCTCTGATTTCACTCCACTCTCAGTGCATTTAAAGCTGCATCATGTCAGATGGAGCTGCCATCATTTCCTGGCTGAAGGACATCCAGCATTAATAATAATATTATTATTATTATTAAACAGGATATATAAAACACCAACATATTGCGCAGCACTGTACATTAAATAGGGGTTGCAAATGACAGATGAATATAGACAGTGACACAGGGGAGGACCCTGCCCCGAAGAGCTTACAATCTAGTAGGTGGGGGAATTACCACACAATAGGAGCATTATCCAGTCCTTTACTCAGCCTGACTGTCCTTGCTCTACCCCTTTCATAAAATGGATTTGAATTCTTTGAATCATGGAGGCTCCTCTGCCCAGCCATATGCCTGCACTGTATAGGGAAGCACACAGACCCACACATGGGAATTTATATATATCTTCTTATGCCAAAATTATGCATTGAGCTTTGCATGCACCTTGTACAGAAGATCATGAAGAGGCAGGGAAGAATACTCTATTGAATAGGAGACATAGGTTTGGCACAAAAAAGCCTTGTCACCTGCAAATGTGTGAACTTTAGCCAAGGGTTCCTCTGTCATACATGCAGAAAGTTTTTAGCCCATTTGGAAATCGTATTTGACCAACAGCCAACTGTCCATTTTTTGCGGCACAAGAGGAGAAAGCTTTAAGTCATTCACAGAGCACAATTATCTGTTAGCTAGATGGAAGGGATGGCAGAAGGTTTCCTAGAAAACAGGAAGATGCCGTTGTTCTCATTGAACCATCTGCCTATTTGTAGTCACCGTGTCCAGTTTGGATCTGTGTGTAGTGCTGGTGTATAAAAAGAAAACAGGAAGGAACAAAGTTCCTGTTAATGGCAGGAAAGCCAGGAAAACAAAAAACCTGAAAAATAAATAAATGTCAGAGTTTTAATGCCTCTGCAAAAGCCATTTCTGAAGTGAAGTACACACAATATTCTCTACTAAATATGTACATAAACACTCCATTGATGTCTGATGGCATGGGGCTATTCAGGGCTGGGTTTAGGGTAGGGCAAGCTGAGCAATTGCCTAGGGCACCCCCTTTATCTAGGGCACCAAATTACAAAACGGCTGATGTGCAGGGAGTTGGAATGCTTTTTATTTATATACACTTTTATCTGAGTTCTAACCAAGACACAGCTGATGGAATCCAGAGTTCCAAACTTCTCCAGTGGGTGGCACTACTAACTAAATCTTTACCTGCAACTCCTGGTCAATGGAATAAACCTGAGGAATGTAGAATGTAGTTCATTCCAGAGCCTGCAACTAATGGGAATAGCTCATAAATCACAAACCCCTTTTAATCACAATATTTATTGTGAATCTAAAAATCTGCCAATAAAATCCCATAATCATATTTATATTAAAAATGTGCTCCTGCATTCAGCCTCTGTATAGATTAATATTGTAGCTCCCCCAAAGGACAAGACAATTTCATTTCAGTGTATATCTCTGTAGGGGCATGTGAGCATTAGGTTATATTATCTTGTCAGCTTTACCTCATTGCAGCTTGAGTAATGAGCTGAGTCTTGGTAACAAATCCAGGTATGGTAAAATGACAATTTCAGTCCTTTGTACCATTCATAGATTTAAAATATAAGATACAAATGATATATTTTTAACCCTCCATAACCTTCACTACATTTATACATACATATATATATATATATCCTCTATACAGGTAGTCCCCGGGTTACATACGAGATAGGGACTGTAGGTTTGTTCTTAAGTTGGATTTGTATGTAAGTCAGAACAGGTACATTATTTTAATAAATGCAGTTAGGACAGATGTTTGTCTCATATTATTAGGCAGCATGGTGTCAGTTACTGTAAAAAATCCTCACTGTGAGCTAATCACAAACAAAGCAAAAAAAAAAAAAATAATGAAACCTTATGGAGCCCAGGCATTCATTACCTTCTGGAGCAAGCTGTGCTTTGATATGCAAAAAGAAACAACTGCAGAGTTTGTCTTGGTCATTACAGTGATACAAGAAGCTGCAGAAAGAGCTCACCCCTCAAGATCACCCACAACATCAGCTGTGTTTAGCAAAGATTTCTTCTGCAACTCATGCAACCCCCCCAATCAACCTCTGTACTGCAAACAAGGGAGCAGGGAAGCCCCGTTCGTATCTAGGAGTTGTCCATATGTCGGAAGTCCTTAACTCGGGAACTACCTTTACTTCTAAATCACCCTCTAAGGGGTGCCAAATGCACCCAAAAGAAAAAAAAGAATAAGTCTCATACGGGCATTTGTCAACCACACTGTTAACTATTCCCATGTGCCAGTTTATAGGTCAGTGTTGCTCCAGAGCTTTGTAGGTGTTTCTTGACCAATAAGCAGTTTCTGCCTCTCAGGTCAGTTTAACTGACAACAATAGTATTTGTGGCTATTTGTAAGGGTAACATTTTAACCAATGACCAGCAATGTAAGACATTCTTCCCACTGATTACCATGCTAATGCACTGTGAGCTGTGGATATAGTAATTCTAGCAGGGGTTCCCTGAAGATCAAAATTTTATTTCAAGGGTTCCCCCATGTTAAAAAGGTTGAGGAAAGCTATTTTAGACACTATGAAGCAGGAGTATTTACCATATTTTTGACAGGTGCCTGTGAAGATGATGGAAGTGGTCAGAGCAGAAACTATTCTAGGACGCTGCATGGAGCATCTGAAAAACTGAAATACGGCTGTGGTTTTGCAAAACATCATTTGCTTCAATGATACCCCTTGCTTTGGGATGGTATAGGACTGGTTGAACAAGAATGGGTCCATTGTCCAAAGTTGCCCATCTGAACTTAGTCCTATACTAAACCTACCCCTGTCCTCTGTATGGCCGGGCATGATGGCACCATCCTTATGATTGTAAATTCATGGAATACAAAGCAGACAAAATCCCGACACTCAATTCCAAAATCATCTTCTGGTGAGATTTTAATGTCATTCTTGCGTTCACTCCATGGGCAGAAGACAAAGGAAAGGAAAGTATATTTGTTAAAATGTACTTTATTTTCATATACATCTTTTTGGTTATCCTCAAATAACTTAAAAATTGCTGAAATATACTTTTTTACAGCAATTGCAGAAAAACCACACACAAATTAAAGATGCTTTATTCCTCTTCTAGTTTTATAAATTGCAAGAGATGGAATTGCTGTTGTGTAACTAATCTTTGTATAATAGTTTCTTGTTTTAGGTATGAACTACTGCTATTCCAACCTTTTTTTAACACTGGCTACAGACAGGTACGTAATAATATTTTTTCCACACAAATCCATATAAAAAGTACATCTACGATTGGAGCTTAGTTTTTGGTAAAGTGCCCACAGAATCAATGGCAATCTTATGTATATTCCACTGTCTGCCAATACAAGTATCAACAGAAAACCTCATCCAGCCCCCATCACACGAGTTTCACCTACTTAAAATGTCATTTATTTCTTTTGATTTTTACTTTAAAACGAAAGTGATTTGGGCACAAGGATGGGATGTGGACTTTCTTCTTTAAATGAAAGGTCTGCTTTTAAACTGCTCCGCAATTTTAGATAACCAGTGAAAGTATACGCAAACCTAAAAGTTGTTCTTTTCATTTAACAAAAGAGTAGGAAATTCCTTGGATTTAGGAAATGCTTCTTCCTACCTGCATCTGAATTACAGCATTATATCAAATTAGAAAAGGTCACCTGACCTGAGCTCCATGGCATCTTTTCATGAACACGTACAGCTTATTAGAAGACTTAATTAGGTGCTGTATGGGGTGACATGTCTGATTTGATTCATTTATGGGGACATAGATTTATTTTTAGCCTACATTCTGCACTTTTCTAGCTTGGGTATATTTCAGCAGCTCCTGGGATCAACTATCTCTGAAACAATATTAAATTCAGCCCATATTGATTTCCCCGATACCCTCGGCTGCACCCTGTCATCACCTCAGATGGATGGCGATAAAACGCAGTAATCGATGGCTGTCAGGGACGTCAGAGACGGAACGGACAGAGATTGCGAGTCCTGGGCTTTCAGGGAGATTATAATAAAATGAAATTTAGTTCCAAACTTACTTATTAGGCAGCAGAAATTTCCCTGAAACTGCTTATAGAAAGTCCAAATCAAATGAACACACTGAGCTCCAGAATAAGCCAAAACGAATGCAATTAGAATGACAATACTGCTTGGAGAACATAAAAAATATTATATCTTATTACAGAATACAGATCAATAAAAATCAAAATAATATACCCTGTAAAATGTTTTAATGGGTCATCTAAAAGTCATATTTCAGTAGATATTCGGGAAACAAACCATCTAACTTTGGTGAGATTTGTGTGCTGGGTTTTTGGGTCAGCACAACTGCTGTGCCAATTATTAGAGATTCCCTTCTTCCTGCTGAAGTTTTTTTTCATATTATTAAGAAAGGAGATGGAACACCCAAAGGTGAGCAAAAACATCTAAAAGTCCCAGGTGGACAAGGACCAAGTAAGGAAATATTTCAGGAAGATCCCATTGTTGGGGTATCTAAAATCAGGGTCCGTAAGCACAGCATCTTGTAAAGCTCAGAGACAAACTTGTGATGCCAGCATGGATCTGCGTGGTCATCAGGAAATAGGAAAACAGGCAGGGTACTGTAAGCCCTGATCTACACCGGTGTTTACCAGACACCAGTCCACCAATCTAGCTCTGCACTTTTCGGCTATAGGAAGCCTCGGCTCGAAAGTCTAGATACACCTCCCCAGCACACAGTTGCCCCCAGGACTTCTCTATGAAAGGGGTGGCGTATGGGGAAGGACTGACAGAGGACCAGGAGCCCATAGATATTGCAGTACAAAGGTTTCCAGTAGAAACAACTCTAGAATACTAAGCCAGAGTTCTTACAGCGGTGATCAGTCCACCAGATGAGGCATCCAAGGATAAAGACAAAGCAGACTTGGGGCCATGGGCAAAGGTCAGTCCAGGCAGCAAACACTTGCATGGTCAGAAACAGCAAATCTAACACACCAGCAGCAGATCTGCCCGGCTTATTGCTACAACAGGAACCGGTGACTGGGAGCAGAGAATCTATAAAGTCCCAATGGCAGCACAGGATGAGAGCAGGAAGTAATCTTATCTTAAAATCCTCTTTAGCTGTGCACAGCATCGGAGTATGCTGGGGATGCCAAGAAATTACATCTCAGGCTGCACAGCTAAAGGGAAGCAGGAGATGCTCCTATTTCCTTGTTCCCCTGACATCATTCGACGGAACATTGAACAGAGGTGTGATACTGCGGTGACGCATGGCACCAGATTGCTGGCTGGATAAGCTTCTCCTAACAGATACTCAAGGAAATAAGAAAAAAATAAAATGCAGTTAATAGAAAATGTTCATAATTTTGTTGGGTTACATGCAGTAAGCTTTGGAGAATGCTAAAATGAGTTATTTGTTTGACTTTTTTTATATTTGTCTGTGACCCCAATAGATTTTCCCTTGGTCATTGTCCCCGTGATGCCAAGGCATGCAGATAAGCCAGTGTCTCCTGGGACACAAAGCAAAGACAACAATAAATACATAATAAATAATATTGTCAGCTGATGATCTAACTCTTCCCAATTCTTCTATGTTATTCATTGTGGAAGGGATATCCTGAATCGTTTGATCTGGACAGAAATTGAGGGGATATTTCCCCAATAGCAATAGAATTAGAGGCTTAACTATATCACCCAACTTTAGGCAAAAGGGAACACTCTGTAGCTCAAAGTATGTAAGTAAATCACAATCATTTTGCAGACCATAAAAAATGAATGGCAAAAAACGACTGGTTAAAAATAAATGTTCTTTTTCTTGACAACTACATTTCCTTTATGTTGGCATTTCAGAATAACAAATGGAATAACTTCTGGATGAGGCTCGATGAAGGTTTGGTTCAAAAGAAGAGGTTGTGGGCAGCATGGTGGCTCAGTGGTTAGCACTCTGGCCTTTACCGCTCTGGGTCTCAGTTATGAATCTGGGCCAGGACACCAGCTGCATGGAGTTTGTAGGTTCTCCCTGTGTTTGCGTGGGTTTCATCCGGGTACACCGGTTTCCTCCCACATCCCAAAAACATGCAGTTAGGGTAATTGTCTTCCCCCCAACATTGACCTTAGACTGTGATAATGACATATGACTATGTTAGGGATATTAGGTTGTGAGCTCCTTAGGGGAACAGCTAGTCACATGATTATGGACTTTGTACAGTGCTGCATAATATGTTGGCACTATATAAATACTGTATAATAAAAATAACACTAATAATTAAATAATACAATTTTGGGTGAATATATCCATCACAAATAGAGACACCTGGGAAGGAAAAAGAGACAGAGCGACCTGGATCTGAAAGGGGAACAGTTTGGAGATATGGATTTAACCTTTTCCATGCCATCCAAAAATGTAAAATTGTTGCTGATCTTCACATTTAATACCAGCATTAACAAAACCATTTCATTGTCTCCGGCTGCCAAACACATCAGCTGCCGTGCAAGTTCAGTTGTCCAAAATGAGTCACAAAAACAAAACCGGCACCAACACAACAAGCCACGACACTCGCCGGCTATTTTAAACCCTTTACACAACTTGCACATGATGTTTGTTCTTCTTTTTGGGAACACAATGAGAAAATTGTTTGTTTGTCTCCAAAACTAAAACAGGTGCTTGAGCACACAATGCTTTATGTTCCTATATATTTCCAATAATATGATTTGTCCTCCAAAGCAGCCGTCGCCAATATTTTGGACCTCACGGACCACTAAATTCATAAAATTCTGCTGACCATTAATTTGAATTTTTTTAAAAAGAGAAATATATTTGTAAAATAATGATCTTCCTAATGGTGCCTGACGAGGACTGTGCAGGCTCTGATTCATTGATCAGCTCACAGTTAAGTGAAGTAGTACTATTGGTACTATTATCATTAGTTGTATTATCTTTTGTAATACTAAAGAAATACAAATAATTAGTTTGCTTTTTCTCACTCATTATGAGTTTATTTCATTCCAATCTAAGACCAAACAAAAAAAGAAAATACATATATATATATATATATATATATATATATAATTACCTAAAAGAGCACCTGAGAAATAAACAAATAAAATAAAACAATTGGATGAGAATCGGTATTCACGGGGTGACTGTTGTAATGGTGGAAACAATACTGAAGTGTACAGCTCCGAAACAGTTGCCTCATACAACTTCAGACTACACTGACGTCATGCTGCGCCTCTCTTGTTTTTTTAACCAATAAGTATAGCTACCAAATGGCTCCTGTGTCCAGTCCAGCAACCAAAAATCATAGGCAACAAATCACTGACCATTTTCCTGGCTTTTCATTTACTACCCTGTACACCTGTATGTTTGCCTATTTATGCTAGTTATATGCTAGTTTGCCGGTCTGATCTTCTGGCTTCACATTTTTCCTCTTTACTCCAAAATTGCAAAACCAAACACAAGTATAAAGTTTTTTTTTCCTATTGGTTTTTGGTCAAGTTTTAAAGCCAATGGATCTGTTTTTTTTAAAGCTCTCTTTGGCTGGAGAAAATACATTTTCATCAGTGAAGCTGGGTGACCCAGCAAACCTGCAATGGATTTTGCTATTTGTTAGCAAATGTTTTGAATCTTTGACCAGATCTATTCCAGGTTTGCTGGATCATCCAGTTTCACTGATGAAAGTGTATCCTCTCCAGCCTTGGAAAGCTTTAATAAATCAGGCCCAACGTGTCAGCCTGATAAGCCAGGCAAGTTGGCAGCCTTTGATGGAGGGATCAGCGGTGACTTTTATTTCTCTTATAACACTTTTCTCTGAACTAGTTATTGGATTGTTTGCAAGTGAAGTTTACATGCTCATTTGCTGCCCTCTAGTGATAAAACACAGTAATACTACTAAACAAATATCAGACTGGATATGGTTCCTTAGACTTTTAGTTCCTAGAAACTAAAATTGCCAGAACTTGCCAGAATTGGGGCAATACATTTTAAGGGTAAACTAGTTTAGGTTTGATTGTGTTTGGGTGTTTGATAGAACTCACATTGATGGCCTTTTTTCCCATCTCTAATGTGTGTTTGGATCTACCTCAAATGCAGGTCAGCACATTTACATTCACCCTAACTCCATTTGTCCTACATTGCATAGCACTGCGTTTCAAAAAAAGCCACTAATGTGCATCTTCCCAACTGCAGAAAAAGCAGATCTAGTTTTTATTGTCAGGACTGTGTTTTTCATTTTAAATCATCTGCAACAATTTACTAGAATTTATTTGGAAAGGACAGGATTTAAAGCCCCCACCTTGCATGATCTGCAGCCAACAGCCCAAGGCAGCCCTCCAGGAGATGAGCAATATGGAACCAGAAAGGCATTGTGCTCCATAGAGCCCTGCAAACACTTCCGAACATCTCAATGAGAAAATGGCTAACCTTGCAATCAGCTCTACGTGCCCAAACCAGGCCCAAGGCAACTGCCCCAATTCTTCCATTTGCATCAATTCACGTTACATCTCAGGTTTATTTTTGTATCCTGCTCTGATATCCGATGAATCTGATGTCTACAGAGAAGAATGCAATGAACACTCTTTATTTTTTAACTTTTGTATCTTGTAGCTAATAATAGTTAGAACACCAGATGAGAAATGAGAATTCGCTTTTGCTACATAAGAATGGTAAATCTGCCCAATTGTACGGATTCAATTCCATTCCTCCAAATAGCGGAGGAAACAGCCCCTTGGTAGAGTGCACCTGACCGTCACTTCACCAGTCTGTGATATCACAGACATTCTTCCCACTGACCATCACACATATAGCAATTATAGCCAGGGTTCCCTGAAGACCTGAAACCCCCTATTAAAAGGTCAAAAAGCCGAGCTAGCGGGCCCAAAACCCATATTAGGCTGACAGGGTGCAAGCAAGCCAGTGTTCACGTTACTATGATGGCCTTTGCTATCTTTGGCAGCAGGCGGGGGTCTGTTTTTTGCCAAAAAAGAAAGGCGCTTACATGCATTTTGCCCCCTTCCATTTTTGGCAAACCAGATTCCAGGGAACCTTTTATGGATAAGAGAGGGGACACAGGGTCTGCTTACACTATTAGGGGGGTTTGGCCAAACTATTTTTTGTCTGGTTAAAAAAAAATAAAAAAGAAAGAAGAAGAGAAAAAAGGAAATAAGAAAAAAATAAAATGCAGTTATTAGGAAAATGTTCATCATTTTGTTGGGTTACATGCACTAAGCTTTGGAGAATGCTAGAAAGAGTTATTTGTTTGACTTTTTTTATATTTGTCTGTGGCCCCAATAGATATTCCCTTGGTCATTGTCCCTGTGATGCCAAGGCATGCATATAAGCCGGTGTCTCCTGGGACACAAAGCAAAGACAACAATAAATATATTGTCAGCTGATGATCTAACTCTTCCCAATTCTACTGTGTTATTGGTTGTGGAAGGGATATCCTGAATCTTTTGATCTGGACAGAAATTGAGGGGATATTTCCCCAATAGCAAAAGAATTGAATAGCAAAAAACGACTGGGTAAAAAAAATGTTCTTTTTCTTGACAACTACATTTCCTTTATGTTGGCATTTCAGAATATCCAATGGAATAACTTCTGGATGAGGCTCGCTGAAGGTTTGGTTCAAAAGAAGAGGTTGTGGGCAGCACGGTGGCTCAGTGGTTAGTACCCTGGCATTTACAGCTCAGGGTCTCAGGTATGAATCTGGGCCAGGACACTATCTGCATGGAGTTTGTAGGTTCTCCCCGTGTTTGCATGGGTTACCTCTGGGTACTCTGGTTTCCTCCCACATCCCAAAAACATGCAGTTAGGTTAATTGGCTTCCCCCCAACATTGATCCTAAACCGTATTAATGTTATATGACTGAGGTAGGCACATTAGATTGTGAGTTCCTTGGAGGAACAGCTAGTGACATGACTATGCACTTTGTACAGTGCTGTGTAATATGTTGGCACTATATAAATACTGTATAATAAAAATAACACTTAATAATAGTTAAATAATGGTGAAAATATCCATCACAAATAGAGACACCAGAGAAGGAAAAAGGGACAGAGCAACTTGGATCTGAAAGGGGAACAGTTTGGATTTAACCTTTTCCGTGCCATCCAAAAAATGTAAAGTGTTGCACATCTTCACATTTACACAGGGTCTGATTAAACTATTGGAGGTTTGGCCAAACTATTTTTTGGTCTGGTAAAAAAAAAAAAAAAAAATGAGAGAAGAGAAAAAAAGGGAAAGTTGTTACCTTTGTTCCAATGAACAACCAGCAGGAGAGCAATGTACAGGTTGGAACCAAAACGCGACTCTTAGAATTGTGTAATTTCTGACTGCAAGCTGCAAATTCTAGGCTGAAACTGGAAACATGGAATTCATGAAATAACGAAGATCACCAATTTAAAAACCACCATAAAAGCATCATCCTTTTATAAATGTGGTGTTGTAAAACTGGCGATCACAAAAAAAAGAAGTGTCAGTTTGTCATCTGATCGTCACTTCTTTATCATAGTTCCCCCTTATCTTCCATGCTGGCTTGGGTGCTCCTTAAGTCCATGCTGGCTGTATTACTGTCATGTCAAAGGAATGTTTATGATGTGATAGCCAAAGATAAAGTATAACTGTAATGGAAAACCATGCAGTTGGCAGCGCAGCTAAACACAACCTGTCCCTTTCTAGGGCCACATCGAGTTCCACTATAGCATGCAGCTGCCTGCAAAACCTGCACTTGTATAGGAATGTCTGGAACCGCAGTTATACCAATAACAGAACAGGCTTACCGTGGGTCTGAAATGGCCCTAAATCTAATGATCTAATTATTAACAACATGAAAATTGTGCAAAAATGTAAAAATTGTGTTGATAAAGTAATTAGAATAAAATACAACACAAAATGACGCAATAAAAAAGTCCTAAAAATAATAATCAGATGTTTACGTTTACGACATGGAGGATAAATAAAAGGGAATGAACTGTTTATTGACAGACAATAAAATGAAGAGATAAGATAAGCAGAGTCACAGTTACACATTCATAGATGTTACATCATTAAAATGAAATCTAAAAGATTGCATTGATCTGTAACAGAGGAAACGGCATGACCTCATCGGTTTGATGATACAATACAAGCTGCTAATATGGGTCTGTCTACATGGGATTTCTAGCATGGCTAACCATCATTTTTCTGCACTGGTAAATCTTTGACATGAAATGAATATGGGAAAGAGATGAGGGATGTAGGAGATAGCGACTCTTTATGGCAAAGTCATAAATCTAAATTATCTTAAAATAAAGAAAATGTGTGCTGTTTACATAATTGTGTATTTTATTAGGTTGAATAAATATTTTTAAGATAATTTAGATCTCTGACTTTGCCATAAAGAGCCACTATCTCTTTCCCTCGGCTAATAACATTTGGCTCGGCAACTACCTCAGTAGTGTCCTATAAACAAAATCAGTGTGGGATTAGTTTTTTTAGTGTGTAATTAATAAAATGAATATAAAAAGCTTATCTACCACATCCAGGACTGCTGAAAAGACAACAGAAACTGTTGATCCAGGGAACATCCCATTGCCTTATGAGATCAGGAAGGAATTTTCTTCGTTGGAGCAAATTTAACTATGCTTTATAAAAGTTTTACTCTATACCTCTGTATTAACCACAGGTTGACATTTAAAAATTTGGCAACATCTGGACCTGAGGAGTGCCGGATTTTCGAAAATTCTGGATTTTTTACGGTTATATGTGTTGTATATATTTACCAGAAAATGACTACCTGTACAGTCCTTTAAATGGATGCTTAATCCATAATGGGGCTATACAGCAATAAATTAATGAGAAGGAATGAACAGGAAAGCATGTGCAAGCAAGACCCAACAGCCGATTTACTGACTTACACTTAAGTTGAAATAAGACATAAGTTCATCAAGTTCAACCACTAGGGAAATTAACATATCCCAGGTATTTATCTGGGGTATGTTTATTTCCCAAGTGGTTGAACTTGATGAACTTATGTCTTATTTCAACCTAACTATGTAAATATAATTTATTTTAGTTCTTGGGTTTAAGCTTGGATATGAACATTAAGCCTGGGATGCATCCCCTTCCCCCAAATGTGGGCCAAGTGCTTCCCCATCGCCGGGATGAAGGTTGATTACAGGACAGCGCGGGAGCCAATCCAGGAATGCTCCGGAGGGATTGAGGAATCTGCGGGAGTTGAGTTTTTTTAGATAAAACAAAGTAGTGAATATCCAAGAGAGTTATTGTAAATGAGGTTGCCATGCCTTCAAATACTGAGTAAGAAAAGATAGGGAGAGAGATGGCTTTTTGTGGCAACACTGCAAACAAAGTGCTTTACTTGGTGTTGGACTATTCAAGCATCCCGACTGTGCTAAAGACATAGTGATACAGCATGTTACAATGCCAATGTACAATATCACATTGGATCATACAATACTTGTTACAAAATTTTTCTCATTTACCAACACATTTCGCCCAACGGCTTCTTCAGGGGACTTTATATGGAGACCTATACCATGTAAATAAAATACAACAAAAACCAATTTACGTACATTAAATAATATGATCAATATAAACATAACATCAACAAATGTTTTAACATTATATGCGATAATATTTCCAACCAATAATTGATGTATTGAATAAATAATTCAAAAGGTGAAATGCTTAGTAAGGGTGGGTATATGATGAAAGGATGGTCAAGATTTTTATGTTTTAAGTCCTGCTTTAAGTCCTGTCCATCATACTATTTTAATTTGTGCCAACAGTTACATTAGTACATTAATGGGTCATCTCCACTTCTTCTCCAGTCCAAGCTGAAAATTTGTAAGAGGACAGTTATACAGAATTTTAGTCTACAGAATAGTTATTGCTATCATTCATCTACCCCGAAACTAATCCAACACATATAGCCGCAGGTGCCTGCATAGCTTGTCATGCAAGATTGAAGGATCTTTGTCCATCCATTGATGGGGAAATTCCGAAGTTCATCAGTAGTATAAATACTGTGCAGCGTGACTTTTCTTATGTCATCGAGAACGCTTTTAGAATCCTGCCAAGTCACTTTGCTCACACGGTGCATTGCATAACCCCCTCCCACCATGGCTACAGAGGAAAAGATGATCATACATTTCAACCTGTGGCTTAGTCACACCGGATACATTATATCAACATGAGGACAATGACTCACTGCTGGAGCAAAGTTTATTATTCTCTCTTTGTGATATTGGTCACTGGTGTACAATGACAGTCCATTCATTAAATGCTGACTATAGAACTATCACACCTTACCTGTTGACTTCTGTGAGGCTGGGCCGGCATTACAGGGGGTGCTTCTGTACTTCTTGACTTTTGCAATGCTGGAACATAAAGACAGGAGGGGGGTCCAAGAGGTTTATCTAGTAAGGGGTCTTGCTATGGGATCATAAGGAAGCCTTATTACCAATATTTCTGCATCGATTTCACCTTCTGTGGCTGGTATTGCATTCTAATTTGTACTTCCATATTATTATTGACACAATGGGCTTGATTTAATAAAGCTCTCCAAGACTGAAGAAGATAGACTATCATGGGAGAACCTGGGTATTTCAGAAAACCAGATGAGAACATTTGATTTGTAAGAAAATGAATTTCTTACAAATCATATGCTTCTGGTTAAAAATGGGCCAGGCCAGTTGTAGGTTTGCTGGATCACCGAGGTTCCCCCATGATAGTCTATCTTCTCCAGTCAGACCCTTTGTATTTTTCATCAATATGTAGAATTTGGAAGAAAAATCAGACTCATGTTTTACCGAAAACCAATTTTATCTAATTTGTCCTACCATCAGTATAATTTCTCATATTTGGAGAACAGCTTTTCTCACTTATAGAGTAGAAATGATGTTGATAGAAAGAAAAATTAGATAAATCTGTCTCGAAATAGTAAAAGAGATGTGTTTTTTGTTGAAAATATTAGTCTGATAGAAGTGGGAATAAGAATGAGACCTCAAGCAATCAATCTATCTATAAATTCAGAAGGTAGAAGAGCCTGTATCATAATATTTGCTAAGAATAATTGACTAGAGGATTAAAGTGTGTTTGCTTTGCAAAGTGAAAGTTTCCTGAGCTTTGTAAAAAAGGCAAAACTGTTTGTTCAACCAATCACATGTCAGAGAAAAGCACGGTGGCTCAGTGGTTAGCACTCTGGCCTTTGCAGTGCTAGGTTCCAGGTTTGAATCTTGCTCCGGAACACTATCTGCATGGAGATTGCAGATTCTCCCCATGTTTGTGTGGGTTTACTCTGGGTACTCTGGTTACCTCCCAAAAATACAGTTAGGCTATTTGGCTTCTCCCCAATTGACCACAGACTGTATTAAAGACATATGACTATGGTAGGAACATTAGATCGTGAGCTCCTCCAAGGAACAGCTAGTGCCATGACTGTGGACTTTGTACAGCTCTACGTAATATGTTAGTGCTATATAAATACAAATAAATTAATAAAGACAACATTCACAATGCTAATTCAAAAGTCACTGCTCCTTTAGTAAATCAGTAAATCACACTTGCTGTGTTGAATGATATGTAATGTCCAAATGCCAAGGAAAGCAAATTCATTTCTGGTTAGCTATGCATATCTATCTCTGACCCTGAAGGAACTGAAAATCCAATGTGACAGTCACAACTCTACTAATTATCGTTATTATGGGAATGAAAACAATACAGACAGAACCAGCAATCTTCATACAAATTAAATCCCTGATAGACTTAAAACTGAACCCAGGCAGAAACACTACAATTCTTTGCACCTGCCCCTTCATTTAGCATTTCCCTGAACCCCACACATCACCAAGTTACTTTACATGTACAATACCCACTGTACATCAGGGACAGTGGGAGCAATACAGCTCTCCTGCATGGTCACTTCCCCAATTCCCTCCCGGCCATTTATAAAATACACAGCTTTGCCCTTTATATATGAATGGCCCGGAGGAGAAGAAGATGGGGCCAATGGCCTGGGAGTAGGGAAAGGTTAAATCTTCCATCAAATTACTAATGCTCTGTGTGCATTTATTGGGAGATTTCTTACTCTTTTTCTACTGGTGATCGTTGTGATTTGTTAAAAAAAAAAAAAGCAAATCCCAAATTTTAAAACCATTCCCAAAACAAGCAGTAAAGGGAAATTTTCCAAATAGGGCCCTTGTCCTGGGAACATATGTCTAATAGGTATATATATGGACGGGGGTAGGAAATGAAGGTAAATTCACCTTATGGTAAACAGACAATAAAAAAAAATTGTGCAGGGATTTTGACCTTTTCTGATTCAATCCAAAGACCGATTTTTGCCAAGATTTATTGATATTGAGGAGACGTTTCCTGACTTCCTTTCTTTATTACAATGTTGAAAGAAATGAAGGAAAATAGGGACGCTGAGAATAAATTGCTAATTAACAACCATTCTGTCCCCTAATCTATGAAAAGGAATTTTTGATAGTTGTCTGTTATTCTGTATTGGAGAAATGCCAACTCTATTGGTTCCTGAAACAATTCTGGACTCAGGACAAGAAGTCAAAGGAAATAGCACCAACAAGATCTAACACCTAGCTATTCTGTAAAATTAATAAATAAGAATTTGGATGGCTCAGTGGCCAGAACTCTTGTCTCTTCTGTGCTGGGTTCTATGTCTTAATCATGTCCAGTATGCAAAGGAGTTTGCATGTTCTCCATGTGTTCCTATGAGGTTCTACTGGTTTCCCCAACACCTTTGGGTTAATTGGCTGCAGTAGAAACTGTCATTGGTCTGAAAAATAACCCCGAAAACCATTGAAGTGCAATGGGTGCAATATGGATATGTGACAAAAAAAATAAAAATAGGCCCAGAGCTAAAAGACAAAGAACACAGCTACCATGCAAGGCAGAGTGATGTACATCCAGTTTTTATGAAAAGGCTGGATGGGCAGCTTACAATATATAATATAAAGTGAACTATCCCTAAGCAGACAGCATTAAGCAAAATAGTTCTAACTCTTCTATATTTTATTGAAAAGAATTATCTGTCTGGTGTTAGGTTTACATTGTATTTATATAGCGCCAACATATTACTTAGCGCTGTACATTAAATAGGGGTTACAAATGATAGATGAATACAGACAGTGACACAGGAGGAGAGGATACCCGCAGAGCTTGCAATTTAGTTTGAGCAATGTTCTTCAACCAGGGTTCCTCCAGAGCTTGCTAGGGGTTCCTTGATCAATGTGAAGTTTGTATCTCGCAGGTCACTGCAAATGTTCTTTTTGGCTGTAAGGGTGACATTCCTCCCAATAGCAGCAATGTAAGAGGTATTCTTCGCACTGACCACCATGCTAATGTACTGTAAGCTGTAAATATAGTAATTAATGTAGGTGTTCCCTTAAACCTAAAGGTTATTTTTAAGGGTTTCTGTACATTAAACAGGTCGGAAATGGCTGAGGTAGAGAGATATAGATATACATTTTTTTCATGATTCCACTATGATTCTGCTAGATTGTAAGCTCTTCGGGGCAGGGTCCTCTCCTCCTGTGTCACTGTCAGTATTCGTCTGTCATTTGCAGCCCCCTATTTATTGTATAGTGCTGCGTAATATGTTGGCGCTATATAAATCCTGTTTATTAACCACCCAACCGATAACCCCGACCTTGGTTCGGGCTAAAAAAAGTTACAACTATCGATAAGCCCGAACTTTTCTCCCTACCTAATTTCCCCTTACTTACCTGGTCCCCGCTGCGATGATCCAGCGTCGATCGAAAAAAAAATACTCACCTTCTCCCCGCAGCTCCTCCGGACACGTCTTCCGTCTTCTTGCTTCAGCCGGCGAGTGCAGTGACAATCACCGGGGTTTCCCGGTGACGTCGCTGCATGCGTCGGTGCGGGAGGGAGGCGGGGCGGGAAATTCAAAATTTTGTATTGAGTTCCTTTGCATTAAACTCAATACAAAAAAGCTGCATTGAGTCCAATACAAAGAAATCCTTATATATTATATATATAATTGTATTATATATATATTATATAGGCTACTGTACATTACATTATACACTATTTTTTTTTTAAACTTTTTTAAAAAAAAATTTTTTTTTAAGATTTTTTTTTTCTTAAAGAATTTTTTTCAAAGGTTTTTTTTATGTTTTATAAAAAAAATTTTATTATTACATTTATAAAATTTTGGACATATTTCGGTGAGTTATGCGGTAATTCGTTGTAATTCGGTGAATAAGTAATTATTGAGTAATTTGGTGAATTATAGCCTACAATCTAAAATAAATTTCCATGCAAAAAATGTAACACTTTTTGCATGGAAGTACAGAAGTTTGGAAAGAATTAGAATACCCAGCGTTCGCGTACGCGTCCCTTGGCGATTCCTGATGATGTGCGTGCATGCGCCCGTCGATGGGGGTCATAGCGGGAAATTCAAATATTTTGTATTGGATTCAATACAAAGTTCTGTATCCAGTCCAATACAAAATAATACAAAATATATTTATATGGTTTTGTCTATAGGTATGTGACGTTGGACTGTTGGACTCTAGGGAGGTGTTTTAAAAAAATATATTACTATACAGTATACCGAATTATCGCATTTTCAGTATTTTTCACTTATTTATGTATTCTTGTTTAAGCTGATTTTTGTGTATTTTAATTTTTTTAAAAGTATTTTTTTTTTTACATGATTGTGTGTTTCAAACTTTTTTTATATTCATGATATCTACTAGAACCCTGTTCGGACATATTTCTGTAAGTTACAGGTCTACAATTTAAAAAAAAAATTCATAAAAAACTGTAACGCTTTTGGTACAGAAATCTAGACCTCAGTGTAACGCCCAGGTGGTAATAATAATAATAATAATAATAATAATAATATTAATATTAATGATGTATGATTCCACCAGCAATATGCAATATGTCCACTAGATGGCAGAGGCTCCCCTCCCTCCATAGGCCAGCATATCAGCCCAGATAGGTGTAATACATTTTTGACACACCCTTGGCTTTGTGACCCATAAACCTTGAAAGAATGAGCAGAGTAATTTATAAGGTCATTACACAAAGGGTGTGTGTGAACAGGAGATAAATCCACACACCCTTGCCAGGTTTTTTTTTTTCCTGGAAGGCAGACAGAATTACAAGGAAATTTCAGATGATGAAAGTAAATATTGATTACATAGTATCTTTTTTTAGAAAGTTTGCTATTTTTATAGCGGAAATCTATTACGTCACAACAATATTACAGGCATGAAAATATTTGACATTTATATTTGTGACCGAGATGTATTACTTAACCAGAGTTATAAAAATGTTGGTTCAACAACCTGGATGTGAAGTCTGAAATGGCTTTGGTAATCTCAAGTCTGAAATACAAATCATTCACCAGTTTAAAAAAAACATATATAGTATTTCAATGGTATAACTAACTGTCCTAGGATACTGAATGACTTTAGGAGCAGCATTGTCATTCCTGATTTAGATTAAATTCCTCATTTCCATCTTCCCCCAAAGTCTGGGCTGAACTCCACCAAAGAGGACTGGAAGGGGGATAACACTACTTTGGATAGGAAAGCTATGCAATAATAAATAAACAGTAAAAGTTTGTTGCATCCAGGAAAGCTGTGATTCATTTGCAAAATTCAAGTCGGTTGCAAATTGCACCAAAACTCTCCCAGGGGTGGTGGAATTCATTTACTTGAGATAAATGTTGATTGCTGATTAAAAATCAATTGATGCTGATTCTTCAGTACAGGTAGTCTCCGGGTTACATACGAAATAGGAGCTGTAGGTTTGTTCTTAAATTGAATTTGTATGTAAGTCGGAACAGGTACAATTATTTTAATAAATGCAATTAGGACAGATGTTTGTCTCAACATATTATTAGGCAGCCAGGTGTCAGTTACTGTATAAAATCCTCACTATAAAGGTGATCACAAACAAAAAACTTTATGGAGCCTAGACATTCATTATCTTCTGGAGTAAGCTGTGTTTTGATATGCCAAAAGAAACAACTGCAGAGTTTGTCTTGGTCAATAAAGAGTTACAAGAGGCTTCAGAAAGAGCTCAGTCCACTAAGATCACCCACAACCTCAGCTGTGTTTAACAAAAGATTTCTTCTGCAAGTCATGCAAACCACCCCCTCCCCCCTTCAAGCCTCCATTCTGCACACAGTGAGCAGGGAAGCCCCGTTCATATCTAGGAGTCGTCCATATGTCGGATGTCCTTAACTCAGGGACTACCTGAATTGGTTCTATGTAATCAATCAAACTGCAGATAGGTAACGTAACCTAAATAGGGCATGCAAGTGACAGTCGAACAATGACACAGGAGGAGGAGAGGTCCCTGGCCAAAAGAGCTTACAATCTAAGAGGCCATTTTCTCAATTAAGTAAGACAAACTTATATTCACATTTTCCAAATTTAATTTTTCAAAGAGAAATTGTGAGGTCTGAAGAAACCATCAAACCATTGAATAGATCAATGATTAACTAAGTTTCTTTTAATCCTACCTTTGCTTTTTGGTCGATCTAATTCAGAAATTAAGACTTATGGTCAATTCACTGAAATGATTTGCATGATTGACCCTGATAAACAGCTCACAAGTTTCACAACTGCAGTCCAGCACTTCAGTAAATCTAATGTGTGAATGTGGTGCCATGATATGTGAGGGGGATGGGGGGATAAATCATTATCATATATTATTATTATTATTATTATTATTATTAATAAACAGGATTTATATAGTGACAACATAAAACGCAGCGCTGTACAATAAATAGGGATCATTGCAATAATTGTGTGTTCAGATAATCAAATATACTTCGTCCTTATCTCTTCCTTGCTCAATCCTAGGCTGGCCTAAATCCATGAACTAATATAGACATGATAAATGTTTCTTAACCCCTTCTGGGCTCAGCTTTTGTTAAACCTGTTGAATAATTTAGATTGTAAGCTCTGCAGAGTCCTCTCCTCCTCCTGTGTCACTGTCTGTGTCTGTCATTTGCAACCCCTATTTAATGTACAGTGCTGCGTAATATGTTGGCGCTATATACATCCTGTTTATTAATAATATTAATAATAAATTGCTTTGGTCAGATGTTCTTCTCTTATTGTATGCCATGCTTTTTGCCTCTTCTTTGTATTTGTAGCAGATGAATTCACTGATCACCTGACCTGACGTCAAGAAGGAACTTCCAGCATCGTGTAGATCTCATGATTTCTGAATTATGTAATTCTTGTTTTTTTTCTTGTTTTTAAAAAAGACAACAGAGACAGAGGGATATGTCTCTTCTGTTTGACTGTTGCCAAAACACTGATAAAATGTTTTTGTTTACAGGGATTGTAACACACCACGTGCCTTATCAAATAGTATAAGGGTATAGTACATAGAATTTTAAATCTATAACAACAGTCTTGTTGAGATGGTTAAATTAAATGCAAAGCAAACCTGGGTTTTGTACATGCAGGGAAAAAGCAACAGGTTCTCTTTAATACCTAACCACTCCCAGCAATTTACCTTCCCTCCATACACTCATTGCTCCTTTGGGCCACCTGGAAGAAATAAAATTCCTATTACTTCTGGATATTGAGAAGTGGAAACACTGGTGTCCTATTTACAAAAGTCAATATTGTTTTGCTACTTGGTGGCCAAATGGAGCAACAGGTGAACAAAGGAAAGGTACGTGCTGTTGGAGCAGGGGTGTACTACAGTAAAGTCATTGCTTTGTCCTGCAGGAGCGAAACACAGGTTCACCAAAGAAGGTCTTAAAATTCTGGGCCAACATTCCCAAATGTCCCATCTATCCTGGAAGCATCCAGACCTCAGTGTCCGGTCCTTATGGTAAGCAAAAAAAGTTGGGTGACAGCCATATTAAACTTTTTGGGTGTTTTATTGGTAGTAGAATGTGGAAGAGAGGGATTGGTGTTCAATAAACTCAGCAAAATACACATCTACATTTTCTCCATTAAATGACCATGGTAGCTGGCCCATAGGTAGCAGCCTCATCTACAGTGAGTCCATGCAAAGCAGCCACCTGAAGGTACTGTAGTCCTACGCAAGGCAACATTTCAGTCTATCCTTGGTCAAGTCAAGCCCCTGAACACTATAATAATCTGCCGGGTACTTACATTTAAAAAGCAGAAAAGTTTCTCTCTTCAGCCCTTAGTAGGCATCTTTCAGCTTAGAAGTCTCAACCCATCAGGCTCTCGATCCCATAGCTCATCATGGTCATTCCAGGAGCACCTCCTTCTCAGATCTCCCCATGCAGTCTTCAGCCCAGTCATTCTGTAGCACATGGAATGTAGGTCCTATACTTTTACAGGGGCAAGGATAGGGTAGGGTATGGCATGCACGATACCAAGGCCTTGGCTGGTCCATACCCAACCTCATAAGACTGGCTTTGACTCTTCACAAACACAAATTTTAATTTTTGTTGCCCAGTTCACACCAATAACACTCACACACTTAGGCAACACCCATAGTGATTTGCCCTTCCCATGGGGTCTGATCCAAAGATCTCTACACCACCAGGTGAAGCAACTGACTCTAGAGCTTTGGGGAAATGTGGGAAGCAGAAAAGGTAGCTGAAAAAAGCAAAAACTACATTTCAGCTAGGGATACTCCTGTTTTAATGACTTCATGAAGGTAATCCTAACCTCTCCCCTACTCTTACCCTCCACCCTGCTCTAACTAGCTGCTAAACCTAATTTCTAGTGACCCAAAGCCACGGTCATGTACTGCTCCAACCCGATCTTCTGTGTTCTGGTCATTGTCCATGTCACTGACTGCCTGATGATGTGTACACTCAGTGGTGGACATAACTAACACTGGTCCCTTGTGCATGAATGATTTGGGCCCCTCTGATGAACTGACTAGGAGCCCCTGTGAGGTCCCTGTTGACTGAGGAGGGTCTGGGGTCCTTGTGCTCTTGACAAACTTTCCTAATGAGTGCTGACTGAGCACACTACTGGTACCAAGCCTAAAAAGGTGCATCAATCCAGATGGCTCAGTACACACCAGTGATAAATGAAGCATTTGCCTTGTGTTGTGTGTATATTTATGGGAAGGTTACCTGCAGTCTCATCCTCCACCTGGCGCTCATCCAGCTGGCAGAAATCAGCAATGAGGACAGAACCTAGCCCGGGGCCACACAGGCCTGTGCTTTGGTGCAGCCATTGAACTTTCCAATATATTTTTTGTTGAAACTGAAAAACAATCAAAAATTGTAAAATAGTTTTTAAATCTACAACATGGAAATAGGATAACTTCTTTTTAACTGCCTTATACTGGTACTTCACCCCAATCAAAAGGGTTTGACTTTTTTAATACTGGAAATTTTAGACATGAGGAGGGGCCTTGGAATTTCTGCGGCCCTTCTTATTGGACTGTAAAGCTACGTACACACTTCCAATTATTATCGTTGGTAAACGAACGACGAACGATCCTGCACGATATCTGCGAACGATCGTATAGCACCGATCCTGTACATACAGATAACGACACGATCGTTCGTAGATATTGTACACACAATAGATGCGATCGTTTGAACGATACAGGAAGTTACGTGCACCACAGGAACGTTTGTTCATCACGCATGCTCAGACCATGGACGATCAATGAACGATCGTACACACGAACGATGGTCAACGATCGTCGTCCGATCCGCCGGTCCGGTCGTTCATTTCCAACGACTTTCCTCGTTCGTCGGCGTCGTTGGTTACTTTTTTTACGAACGATTTTTGCCCAATCGATCGTTCGTCGTTCATTTTCAATGATAAAAATTGGAAGTGTGTACGCAGCCTTAATCAATTTATCCAATCAGAAGTGGGTCAACCGGTGTATCACAGGATTGGCTGCCTGATACCCTTCTGCCATACTAATCTATAAACCTATTTGTATTTCAGCTCTGTACAGTATTTCATTGCATCTGACTGCAGTTTACCTAAACTATGGAAATATTATCAATGAAAATAAGAGGTATTTTCACAAATTATACATTTTTAATTTTTTTTTCCTGCAAGAGCAAAGTTTTACCTTTTCCCCCAAGATACACCTAACTTTGATCCACAATTTACACAAATCGTTACATTGGATTCAATTAGAAAATGTGCAACATAAATTTAGAGGTGACCTTATAAACAATCTACACAATGAATTTGTTCATCAAAGGTTTTTCCATTCTGTGTAATTGCAATAGGCAAATTTATAAAATGAACTTCAGTATAAACCAAGATTTTTAGCCCTCAAAACACCATTAGATAAAGAATCTCGGTTTATACTCGAGTCATAGTAGATGTTGCTCATGCAAAGTGCCGTTATAGACATGAGAGATATGATGGGTGTATGTACTGCAATGTATTAAGTAGACATCGGCTAATGTATCAAGCAGTGAACTTTATACAAAGAGTGAATGTGATAGCAGAGCGGGACAAGGATGCTATGGTAATGTATACTAAACTTTTCAGATCAGGTAACTGGGCACAAAAATGGCAACTGATCTGACTGTGTGTACTAAGTCTACGAGTTTGAAATTTTTAGTGGATTTTGTATAACCAGTTCACTTGCTATTCACCACCTGTAAACCTCACCTATAGATATTACATCATTCATTCATCCGTATTGGCACACCATCATATATTGCCAGCAGGCACCCATCATTTCATACCAGTACCTGCCAAATCCTTACCTGATAAACATTTATATGATTTGTGTTCTTTAATCACTTACTGACAGCTAAGCCGTGACAAGGAACACATCGCACTATCTCCGGGGTTTTCCCATGGGAAAGTAAATAAGGGGAAAACGAATACACTCCCTGCACCAAGCTCAAATAATTAATCAGGCGTGATAACAAATCATCTTGAAATTAAAATTCTAAAAAAAAGTAAATTAAAGGACTCAAAAACAAACATTAAACAGGTGAAAGTAACATCAATATAATTAAATTGCCTTAAAGAAAACTGCCACCCTCTGTTTAGTCCTGGCTAGAGAGAGACAATTATGCACTGCTGGATCGTTGCTGATTTGTGGGCTCTTTAGGGCAAATTCCCACCGGACCCAGTACAGGAAGATCGTTACATTATGTTGTCACTGTTCCCCTAACAAGAATATATGGAGAATTAAAGGGGAGACAGGGGATCCATAGGTCTGATTTATTTTAGACGATTTTAATACACAGAAACCCTTGAAATAATTTCAGGTCTTCCGGGAACCCGGGCTTTAAATTACTATATCCATAGCTCAGAGTATATTAGCATGGTGATCACTGGGAAGAATGCCTCTTACATTGCTGGACAGTGGGAAGAATGTCACCCTTACACATAGCCAAAAAGATCATTGGTAGCATATAAACTGACCTGAGAAGTGGAAATTTCTCATTGCTCAATGAACCCCAGCAACCTCTGGAGGAACCCTGGCGGAGATAATAATAAATATGTAAGAAAGTACACACCTCCATCCACGCCTTCAATATTTGGATCACAAAGATTTGAAATACACAAGAAAAGATTTGGGCCAATCCACAAGGGCTTATTTTCCACCAAAAACAGGGAATTTGGTTTCTAAAGAGGGACAGTTCCTCCAAATGAGGGACAGTGAGAATAAATACATTGGCCTGATTCAGTGTCAACCTGAGAATTCAGGTAATGGTTTGGTTTTTGGGTGGTGGTGTGATGGGAGCAGGGCCACAATAGGGAGGACAAGGGGTACTTCTGTACTGGGTTCCAATGAAAAGCGGTTGACTTTTGTAATGCTGGAATATTTAGACATGGGAGGGCCCGTGAAGCTTACCTAGTATGGGGCCCAGAAATTTCTGATGGTGGAGGGTTTAGGAATAATTATTATGGCTAAGGGTTATGGGTTATATATAAAAGTTGGGTTAAGAATTTAGATTGGTGGTACTGAGGAGAGAGGTTGGACTGATTCACAGGAGAAATTGAAAAGACATTGGAAATTGGGGCACAATCAAAAAAGAAATTGGGCACAGTCATATGGCCCTAACATGAGTTCTTTTTGATTCCTGTTGTCTTACAAAAAATACCACTGTGCCATAAAAGCAAAGTATGCTGATGGGCCCCCTGTCCTTGACCCCCAGATCAGCCTTTATTCTAAATGTAAGAGTTAGTATAAGGATGGGGGTTCATTTTCGGGTTAACCTTAATTTTGGTGCCAGAGTTTTAAAGAGACCCTGTCATTGTCTCAAAGATAATATGAAATAAAAAGAACATGCAACAGAATTATTATGTTATATTTACTCGTCGCATCCCCAATAATTCAACTTTCTCTATCTTACCAATAGGATTCTCAGTTTTTGACACTGTAAGGTAACAACTAGTTGGGTTTCAGGTGCCTAAAAATAACAGATTGTCTATATAGAGATTGTAGATTGTCAGTTGTGCTTTGACAAGATAGAGATGTGAACATTCTCTGCTACCTTCCCCCTACTTTGTATCTATCATTTCCTTTTTCTATTTTATTATTGTGTACTTTTGACTTACAAGTATCCTAAAATACCAAGAGAAGATGCCAGCCCAATGTCTTATGACTTCAGTAGAAGTAAATTATATTTGTACACTTCTATTGCATATTGCGTGACAGCAGAGCAGAGTGAAAGCACGGTTTTAGAGGAAACGTCTTTCTTTGTCAAGCAGGAGGATAGTAAATTAAACTAGGACTGTAGATTGAATAAACTCTGGTCTATAAAATCACTCCAATAGGTCTAATGCTGGATATGCTTACATCTCGTAGACACAAAATGCACAAAATACAAGTTTTAAAAGATATAAATATTCTCAATCTGATTCCTGTTCTGCATTGAATACTTTATGGAAACGTTGCCTATATGTTTGTCAATATGACTAGTAAAGGCAAATAGTTTCAGGGGTAGTTAAATAAAAATTAATCCTAAGGGCTGTCCTTTAAACTTGAAATCCAGGCAGATACAAATATTGATTTACTAATGTTTTGTATTATAGTAAGCACTATAATTAGAAATTAGGTTTTTGAAATCCCTTGTACAGAATAACTTGGATAACACATTTAAAAAGATGGTGACCATGTAGATTGCAAGAAAAGTGCCAAGAAATTGAACATGTGACTATAAAACGGGCCGCTTACCCCAATTGCAAATATGGCGATCAGTTACTCTATTTATTGGGATTTTGTCTCCTAAAAAAAATTATGGAGCTAACTGTGCACTTGCATGACATGGGAGGGTTTCCTCATAGGCAACTATGTCTTATGATGGCAAGAAAATGTAAATGTATTTGGATAAGGATCATCTCACACCGTCTTCTTCGTTTATTCTACATTTGTTTGACTCTGGGCAGTGATTGTCTTTTGCAACGTTGTAGAAGTACCATGTTTTAAGTATTTATTAATAAGTATTTTCTAGTATTATTGGTAAGTGATTGCATTTTCGAACTGCTGCTAAACAAAAAATAAAAAAATAGCCTTTCCTTCAGTCTTGCACAGTTGTATAGGCTCCTCACCTGGAATTCTATTCTTTTCTATTTCATACTTATTCTAATTTCATTGCATACTGTAAGATTCTCAAAATGGGTCTATTTGTGAATGTGAATGTTTATGGTTTAGTAAAGCTGCCTAGTAATTGCAAATATTTTTTAAAATGTATTTATAATATTACCATTTTTTGATAGTGTAGAATCAACACCCTAGAATGGGTCCTACCCTTACCACCTTGGGCCTGATTATTAAAGCTCTCCAAGACTGGAGAAGATAGACTATTCTGGGAGCACCTGGGTGATCTAGCAAACCTGGGATGAATCTGGCCTAGGAGTGAAACTCTTTGCTAATAGTAAATGATTTTAGAAAAACCATTCCAGGTTCCATTAGAAGCTGCAGAAAGTCAGATAAAGCCGGCCTCATTTCCTGGCTGGACAATCCATCATCATTTAGCCCTTTGATCCCCATCCTGACTATCTTGTCCACCCCATTCATTCAGTTGATTTCAGTTCCTTCAATTATGGAAGTTCAGCATTGTTACAATCTAGGGCATTTGAAATGAAACAGAGTGCTGTGATGTTTTCGGAACGTTATGAAGGACTTGCTGCCCCCTCCCACCAGCCATCATCCGTCTGCATTTCATTGAGAAGCACAGAAACAAAATAATCATCTCAAAGTGTCTACTTTAAGGTATACTAATTATGATTTGGTTTTATTAAAAAATATCATTAGCACTTTTTTGATAGGGGGAACCGTGGAAGGCAAAATATTAGCAAATTAAACTTTAACTTTAAGGAAAACATTACAAAAATAATTAGATATATAACAAGACGTACAACCTATTAGGATCCTGTGTGATAACCTGGAGACAGATGGCAGTACAAAACAGATGTGAGCTGACTTCTGACTTATATGTTACTTTTACAGTTAGGTGATTAGATGTTAATTAAATGTTAACACCAGATATGACAGCACACCTACACTTCCCATCACAGCTAAGACAGCACAATGTGCGGTGTCCTACAGATTCACATACAGGGGGAGAGGTGTCGCCACTTGCCTACAGGCTCACTTTACAGATTTCCATAGCCAATCAAACGTTTATGATTTGCTGATATGTAGAAATGAAGGACCGGTTAACAAGATTGTGGAGTCAGCTGATGATCACAGCTATAAATGCTACATTACAGCTGGAGATATTTAAAGTGGGATCCACCCGGAGGTGTCTTCATTTTAATGACATGATCGACTTCAGCCTTTCTGTACCACTCAGGAACCCTTGTGGAGGTCAATAAAAAAAATTAATGAGCAGGGAACCCTTGCTATAATTACTCAGTCCATAATTCACAGTAAATTAGCATGGTGGTCAGTAGGAAGAATGTCTCTTACATTGTTGGCCATTGAGAAGGAAGTCAATCTTAAAGATAGCCTAAAAGATCGTTGGTGGCATATAAACTGACCTAAGAGTCACAAATTACGCAAGGAACCCATAGTAACCTCTGGAGGAACCCTGTTTGAGAAATACTGCCCCTTTGTATATATTGTTATAAAATATTTCCAAATGTATTGATTTAGCTTTAATTAATTTAGCCTTGTCTTTTAGTGGCCGTGTCATTTTTGTTTCAATATCAAGTCACTTATTGAAGAAGTTCCTGACCCTACACAGATGGCATTTAGTTTGTCTAGGCATCGTGTATTAGTAAGTACTGCCAAAGTTTTTCTGTGTTCAATAAATACAATTTTTACCTTTTTAATCATTTTTTTGCATCAAAGTCAACCATTCCTAACCAGGGTTCCCTCAGAGTTTGCTAGGGGTTCCTTGATCTGTGACTGATTGGCTTCCAATTTCATGATGTTCTGGGAACAACGCCACTTTGTATAGCCAGCTGCATGACTTCAATGATGTTTTTAATTGCCTATAAAGGTGGTATTCTAGCTGCCACTGTAGGGGTGAACTCTTTCTACTGGCCATCAATTTAAGAGGCATTTTTCAACTGATCCGGAATAAATTAGTTTACCAAGGTTCCTCTGAGACTGCAAATTATTTGAAGGGTTCCTCAGGGGTAAAATGGTTGAAAAATGCTGAGGTAGGTGCTGCTTCTTTTAGCCACATGCATATTCTCCAACGTAAGTTGCACATTGTTGCTCTTGATAGTGACAATGGTGGTCTAAGCCTACATGGAACTTCTTGTAGCTTGAAAATGCAAAAAAAATGCAAAATATGTTAGGAAGCGGATGGTAACATCATTACGTCTGTACTGGAAAATCAAGTTGAAAGTCGCATTTCGGATTTGCAGTCAGCCACAGTGCTTGTACAACTTACCAACATACCATACCATTAACCACACTGTCTGCCCCTTTTACACATCCGGAAATAGACGGCTTGTATTATGGTGGATCATGATGTAGTTCCTGGAAGTGACAAATTACTTCTGGCCATGTGATTGCTCTTCCTCCTCTGGGAGGAAGACCCAAACTCAAGGCAACTCATGAAAACGCATTACCCTATAGTGCGGTTTGCTGTACCTGGGCTCACAGCAGAAGTTTGCCATTCACCTGGGAGCAGTTTACTGCATGGTTTGCAATGTCATGTGTGAAACCTTCCCAACTGTACGTGTGGGAGTGAATACCGCAAATAGAACATGTGATTACTTACAGAAGATTTTACCCGGTGCTGTGAGAGCACAATAATGGGAGTTTTTGGAGGATGTTTCTATATTTTTTTTTATTTTATCAATGCCCGGAGTTGGGTCTCCAGACTTTGGACATTGGCTGGGACGTTTCTTTTATTTATTAAAAGTAGCTTTATACTATATGGAGTGATTATTTATAGGAATCATCATTCATGAATGTTTCAAGGTAATAAAGGAAAGACTTACATAGGCTAAAAGAATTACTATTTACCATAACGGTCACACATGTTCCAGAGTGTGTTTTACATGCCGGTGGAAGATATCAAAGTGCACACACACACACACACACACACACATATATACATATATATATATATATATATATAGGGGAAGCTATATAATAGATGCATATTGAAGAGTATATAATTTCATAATTGATGATTGATGTATATTCTTTATTTCTTTTAAAGCAGAATTTATATTAAAATAAAAAAATCCCACCTAACTTTACTTTCGCAGGGCCCTTGTTTCACAACTGGCCTTGTTTTGGTGCCGCACCACCCTGGATTTCTCCTTTGTCTCTACGCAGAGGATGTGCTGGGCACCGCCTTCCTTTCTCTGCCTACTTCACCCAATCTCGCACCGCACAGGTTCCTGATTGGGTGACGTATCCCCCTCTAAATGTAAAACTAGGGTGACGATCTCACTGCGCATTTCAATGCTTAGAAAAGCAACTTCTGCGCATGTGCCCAATCACCTGTCCCTTCTCCAATAAACAACCTGCCTGCTCACAATTATTTATTCACTTTTTTTAGGTGTATTTTTGTTGTAAAAAGTCTGGGTGACTGAAAAAAAAATTGGAATTTAACGTGTTAACATTGATGAAAATTATTTTTGAAAAGTCATGCATTAATTTTCTTGGTAAATGTCAAGTTAAGTTAAATGTCAGTAATAAGCAAACTGTTTAAGAACATGAGGAGACCAATTTCCTCCTTTTTTAGCATTGCTTGTGGTGGAACAGAAAACTCTCTTCTTATGGATCACATGGTTTATAAACAAGGGTTAATTTCTGTCATAGAGAAGCAGCATACATCTCCTGACTGTAAGTTTACTAAAAAGAGGAAATTTGGTTTATCCATAACATCAGCTTAAAGGGACAGCCACCAAAGCTGGGACAATCTGATTTATCAAAGCTCTCAAAGACTGGAGAAGATAACTTATCATAGAACAACCTGGGTGATCCAGCAAACCCAGAATGAATCTAGTGCAGGATTTAAAATATTAGCCAAATAATAGCAGATGTATTTAGGAAATACATTGCAGGTTTGATGGATCGCCCAGATTTGTCATTGATAGTCTATCCTCTCCAGTCTTGAAGAGTTCTGAAACATCAGGTGCTTTGCATGGGTTGCTCTGACTTGACAGTGCTTTCAGTGCAGAGTCATGAGACTTTTGGTCCCCCAAAAAATAATGACTCAATTTTTTTAAATTTGTAATTGTTTAAGCAGAATCCAACACTTACCCCAACCCCTAAAATTCACCCTTAACCAAATCTAAACCCTACAAACAAATTAGTAACATATTGCATCTTACTCTATTCTTTTTCGGTAATCTCACCATGGGGAATTTTTTCAGTACATTTCTGTTATTAGTTTTTGTCAGTTCCATAAGCCATTGGACTGTTCCCAGGTGTCATTGCAAATGCTAATGAATTTGGTCAATGGCACTATTCAGCATTAGTTATATATAACCCCAGTGCAGAAAGGAAAGGGTCTACAAAGGGCAAACAATGGCCATTGGGTCAATTTGCATGCCAAAGGATTTACTTTCCTGGATGACACAAATGGTGCTGAAGAAACATTATTTTAAAGTTGGGATGTATATTTTCTTCCTTTTTTTTAAACAAAGGGATTTTTGCATGATGTGCAATCGCCGTGATTATTTGGAAAAGCTAAGACAGCTATTCTCAACCAAGGTTCCTCCAGGGCTTGCTGGGGGTTCCTCAAACTGTGATTTTTGGACCTCTCATTTCATGTTGACTGCAAAGCTCTTGAGGCCAATACAACTTGGTAGAAAATGATGTTCTTAAATTGCTTATAAAGTATTATTCTAGCCACCAATGTGAAGGGCATTCTTTCCATTTGCCACCAAGTTCAAAGTTTTTTTACCCATTGATCCCCAAAACTAGGTTTTAATAGGGGCTCACTGAGACCTAAAAATTATTTAAAGGGTTCACCTGGAGCAAAAAGGTTTAGAAAGGCTCAGCTAGAGGGTGCCAATTTATCCCCTGGGAGGGAATGGATATCTGGACACTTCTTTATCACATGGAGCTTTAATATTCTACCATACCCTCATCGACAAACTCCTACATTCTTTATTCTCCCTAATGCAGGGAAGAGTCTCTGTCCCTCAACACTCAAATACCCAATGGTAAAGGAAGGCATGTATAGGGAGGGGGGACTCTACTACTACTCCCCCTAATTTTGCCATGCAGGCTGCATGTCTGCAAGGGGTGTTCTGAAGAATGCAATGTTGTTCCTTTTCTATTACAGACATAATGCTTTGCATATTTTCAGTGTTGTTATTGAGGTTGCATTAAAAAATCTTCTCCTTGCTGAATTTTAAAACAAGTAATGTTTTTGCATTATACAAGTAGCCGTATAGCTCACATAGGGGTCCATTTATAAAGCATCGAATCTGGCGTTCACTTAAACATTCCTTAGTGGAGAATCATCCGGGTCCAGATATTTCAATATATGTAACTGATTGCCTGCAGGGAATTTTTAAGTGAATGCCAGATACACTACTTTATAAAAAGAACCCTTAGATTTCTTATAAGTTTTAACCTGTTAATGTAATTTAAAAAATTATTCTTTTTTATAAATCTGCAAGCTTTTTATGGTGATTGCACCATGAATGTCTTTCGACAGGCTTTTTTGATGCAGTGTGGCAATGGTGTCCTAGCTAGGCTTCTATAGGTCCCATACATTATAGGCAGATGAACATTATATATTATATAATTATTATAGCATTATTATAGGTATATCTTAAACCCTCACTACTTCCCATCACTCCATATCTCCCCTCCTAATTGTGTGGGACTTCTCCCCACTGGCTAGATTGTAAGCTCTTGGGGGCAGCGTCCACTCCTCCTCCTGTGTCACTGTCTGTATCTGTCTGTCATTTACAACCCCTATTTAATGTACAGCGCTCCGTAATATGTTGGCGATATATAAATCCTTTTTATTAATAATAATAATAATAATAATAAAAATAATAATAATTGTCATTATGTTATATAGCTGCTCTTCTATATGGAAAATCACGACTTATACCACGCTGATCCCAGCTGGCTGCCTGCTTCTCCATACCTAAAGTCAGCCAAAAGAAATGTATTTCTAAGACCCGCCTGAGTTCTGGGGCCTTTTTCCTGACAAGGAAAAAAAAGATCTTGTTAAATAGTAAAGAGTCATTTCATGCATGACTGACAAAATGTCCCATTTTACACCCTTTAGACACATTTTAACCCCTTCCTGTCCCATCCTGCAAGCACGCAACCTTGCGCAGCATTCTGGGAGTTCAGGCCATGTATAGAGTTAAAGCGCTGGATGGTGTAGATTTGTCTTTGGAAAATAAGTTAAGTGTTAGAGATACAATGTAAACAGATAACAGCTGCGATCACAGGGAACAAATGGCTTGTGTGTGACTCAGCAAAACGAAGAAAATATCGAGAAAAAAAGTGTGAAAAATATTGTGCAGCTTTCTACATCTCTGTCAGGGGAAAAAACTCATTAGATATATTTACTTTTGCATATTTTATGGATTTATTGAAACAAATACAATAAAGGAACGGATTTACATTTTTATACATTCATCTTCTTCTGGATATATTTACACAATATGGCATTATTTATCAACGTGCCCAAAGGGAGAATAAATCTTATTGTCCGGTGCATGTGATTGGGTTCTCTCGTGAAAAAAAAAAACGCGATAAACGGGTTTGATGCCGGGAGGGGGATGGTAAGTTAGTATAATAAACCCTGGACCTGGTCTATCAAAATGCAATAGCCCGTAGGTCTAATTGTCAGCATTGGCACCTCTTGATTTTTTAAACATGGGGGAACCGTTAAAAAAAGGGAACCCCTTCTATATTTACCCAATCCTTAACTCACAGTATAATAGTATGGTCAGTGGGAAGAATGCCTCTTACATTGCTGATTATTGGCAAGAATGTCACCCTTACAGATAGCCAAAACAATTATTGGTGTCACTTAAACTGACTGAGAGGTGCAAATTGCTCAAGGAACATCTAGCAACCTCTGGAGGAACCCTGGTTGGGAAACATTGCTTCAGGATATTGGAGAATACCTGTTCCCACCACCTAATTATTCAGGAACATTACTATGCTTGGTGCCCTCATTGACTATGTGGGGGTGGGAATGGGGGGGGGGCATTAACCTCCCTAGCGGTTCATTTCTTTCTGGTTTTATATGTCTAAAAGCGGTACATTATTTTTCATGAAAATTTATTTTACAGTAAATTATATTAGTATGCATATAATAAAGTTTGAAACACAAAATCATGTAAAAAAAATAAAATGAATAAATTAAAAAATCTATATATTTAAAAAAAAATTTAATTTTTTTTTTTAAATACATATTATACTCAAACTATTATATATACTGTAAAATAAATGTTCTTGAAAACAATGTACTTTCAGTTATATATAGGTATTTTGTATTGAATACAATACAAATAGATTTTGAATTTCCCGCCCTGTCCCGCCGGAACTCCCCGGTGACTCAACGATTGCAGAAGCCAGCCGGAGGAAGAAGGAAGAAGACGGAGATCGCGGCGATGGACGAGCCGGACGCTGGCGGATCAGGTAAGGCTCTATTTACTATTACCTCCCAGAGGATTACTTCCCTGAGTGTGACTCGGGGGTACCACTTTTAGCAACTTTTTTCTACCACTTTTTTTCTAGTCATACTCTGGGTTACCTCTAGGGAGGTAAAATTAATAATTAAATTCAGAATGGTTTGGCGTTTGGATATGCAGGAAGTAGTTAAAGTTGCTGCAGGTGTATCTATAAAAACATTTGCTGCACCTGCAAGCTGCTTTTTAATGATATAGAGCCTGAAAGATTGCGAAGATTCACTAAAGGAATTTAGGCTGTTCAGTTAGTATGGGGAATTACTGGCTTACAAGGGATGATTCATTTGGCTTGATTTATTAAAGCTCTCCAAGACTGGAGAAGAGAGACTATCATAGGGGAACCTGGGTGATTCAGCAATGGATCTGATCCCAGGTTAAAGACATTTGCCAAATAATACCAAATGATTTTTAGAAAATATCAGAGAAATGTTCACATTAAGGAATGGTAAAGGAGATGATCAATTGATCGGATAGTATTAGAAGGAAGAAACAGATATTCCATAAGGGAAACTGTGAATTCATAAAACCTATAAACTGAAAATAGCCTATAAACTGAAAATAGATTGGAAGAGAGGGAAAAGAGGAGGCCATTTTATTAGGCACTCTACTTTCTTTCTGTTCAAAACACGTATTTATTTATTCCAAGAGTCAAAAACTCAATGTGCATCAGTACACACAATTTATGTTACAATGAGACATTAGTCAACTTTTGAAATACTGACTGAACTTAGATGGCTATTAGTAATCTTTTAGTACCGGTAGTAGCAGTAACTATAGGTCGCCTTTCCCGACGTGTTTCACCCAGGGGGGCTTCCTCAGGGGATATTGGAGAACTAGATAGCAAAAAGTTAAGAATGAAGTCTCAATAAAAGCAAAAAAGATCTGGTTTTGGGAGTTGGCTGCAGTGCATTCAACCGGGTCATTCATATTCAATTTATAATGAAAATTATATAGCAGTAAGCCCACTGTAGAAAGGATTGATGGAAGATCAGCTGTAAATCTAATGATAGAAGTGGCTCTGTATTTTGGAGTTTCCCTGATTAAACGTTCTACTTTATGCTGTCACCCTATAAGGTTGATGAATGGGTAGAGGGTAGTTGTACTTTGTTGGTATATTAGTGTATATGGAGGTGTATGTATTGTTAAATGGATTTATTAGATTAGTATAGGGGCCCAGCCTGACCGCGGTCAGCCAACACAAAGGGCTGAATCAGATAGTATTGCATGGGAAGCCACATTTGCATGCCAAAGTCAAATTGTCGCCCTCTGCCCTGGACCGAGACAAGAATGCTGCAGAGAGGGGTACCTTATCATTGTCGTTATGTCCATCACTTAAAGGATGAGGAGGATGAAGAAGGCTGAGATGTCACCAGACCAAAGTCAAATCCAGGGTTGGGATTTAAACTGTGCTCATAAAACAATCATCCCAAATATAATAAACTGCATGTGACTTTGCACCAATACGGACACATTTGGAGAAGGTTAGGGTCTGGGAGCTTTAGGTAGATTAGAGATGAGCTTAAATCTTAACCAAAGCCAAAACTAAAGGAAGTGGGAAAATAAATGGATCTGCTTGCAAGAACAACAGGCCAAGTTACCTGGGTGGGCAAAGGCAGCTGAACGCCTGCCAGCTGCCCAATAACTGCCCACCTAATGTCTTCAGTATGATTTACCATTTGAACTAATGTGAATGGCCACTTTCATTTGTTTCAATTCTAAAGCAACAAAGAAATGGCAAATGGGTGGTGGATGGCTGCTTAATGAGTGGGTAGCTGGCATTCTGCTACCCATAAACCATGTGTGAATCATACATATAACTTGTCCTCAATGCTATTGACTTCAAACTTCCTCCTGTTACTTTGCTCAGGTAGTGCCAAGGTGGTGCAACAGATAGGAGAACACCCTAACCTTGTCACTGCTGTGTGCAAGTCTTTTAAGTATACATATATATATATAGCTATTGTTTTATGTTTTATGTTTTGGATATTGTAAGAAAGCCTTAGAACCCCTGATAGGTTAATATTCCTCTATAGGTCCCTTCTGAGGGTAATCCACTCCTCATCCTGCATGGGTATTTGCATTGAGACAGAAAGTGAGGCAAAATCCAAAAATTGACAATTGTCACCAGGACAGCAATTGAGAGGAAATCTTCCATTGGAGACCATTTTTCCAGTAGCAACTGTCTAAGAGTATACTATCATTCTCTTTATAGAAATTTGCTTTTACTTCCTGTTGCATCTGGGAAATAGGAAATGAAGAGAAATCTTAATATTAGCTTATAAACAGTAAAAGACAAACTCACAGATGTTTTACCATTACCTATTCTATCAAAAACAATAAAGTCTTGTCAAAAGTTTATGTAAACTTCTATTTCCCCCCTTTGGACTGTTAAAGATAATATTACAAAGAATTTATATAGCACCGACATATTACACAGCTTTGTACAAACTCCATAGTCATGTCACTAACTGTCCCTAAAAGGAGTTCACAATTTAACGTCCCTACCATAATCATATGTCATTATCACACTCTAAGGTCAATTTTATGGGGAAACCAATTACCAAACTGAATGTTTTATAAATGTGGGAGAAAACCCAGGCAGAACCTGCAAATTCTATGCAGGTAATATTCTGGCCAAGATCCAGAAACTGGGACCAAATGCTGCAAAGGCTGAAGTGCTAACCACTGAGCCACCATGCTGCCCAGATACCAATAAAACTGTTGATCCTTCCAGAACTCCTGACAGCTGATAACTTTGTGTGCTCTGTACCTGCACTGCAACAAGTTACACAGTTCCCAATGATTTCTGAGGACTACTGAACAACACCCTTCCATGGTATGAAGATGTGCAGGTGAGGTGTTTGAAGCTCTTATGGTGACAACTAAGGCTAAAGATACAGAAGAAGATTACAAAAGTAGGTTACTGGCAGGGTCACCAGGTGACAAAAGGTAAAAAAAGAATGAAATAAGAAAAGGAAACACTGGAAAGTTACGTTCCAATATGCTTTACAAATGGCCAGGTGTGAATGACGAATTCCAGAATAAGAGCCTTGGAAATTCTCTGGCATTCCTGACTTAGAGATGTTTTTTTTCCCCAGGAAAATCTGTGTGTATTACCATGCACTGTACAATGGAGACCAACTCCGAAACATCTAGGAGTTTTTTATATCGGAGCCAATAGGATTTTCCGGCACATAGAATTTTTAAAACTTTTTCTCCACCTGTGGCTAAATAATGATATTGTAATGAATAATTCAAAGGTGCAAATGAACCTTTTGGGGGTCATGAATATCCATATATAATCTTTGTTATAGGCAGAACGCTTCTCATGGACCCAGATGCCTTTTTTTACATCTTTCTTTCACAAATCTCAGATGATTTGAAACTCCTTAGAGCAGTGTTTCTGAATCAGAGTTCCTCCAGAGGTTGCTGGGGGTTCCTTGAGCAATGAGCAGGTGAAGTGACACCAATGACATTTGTGCCTATCTATAAGGGTGACATTCTTCCCAATGGCACATGAACAGCCTTTAGTAAATTACCCCAATCCTTCTAATTTCTCCAGTTAGCTCTCTAGTTATAACTCCCCTCTTTTTGAAAAAAATGGCTCGACATCTACTTTTAATGCCATAAAATAACCTGAAAATAAGGTTCTCCACAGATCCAATTATTCCAGGACTGGGGCAGCCTCCAGAACTTGGTAAGTTTGGAACGTTTGCTAAAATTTAGTTACTGTATCAGCAAGCTGCACAAAAAAAGCAAAAAAAGCCAAGAGCTAAATAAATCCATCCAATAGATGGCGGTGGTGAGGGCACATCAGGGAGCACAGTATGCAGTGGATAAAGAAATGGCATGCTGTGCTGTATGTACACAGAGCAGACAAGGAGTTTACTGTGTTAATGACACCCAGAGCAAACACTTGGGAGAGCTTGCAGCTTGCTGTTTAGGCTGAATCAGGGATTGTGGCAGATTTCGACGTAGGTGAAAACTTTGACGAAGACCGAAGACTTTGCCAGGAGTACTAAAGCAGAGTGAATCTTTCAGGAAGCTATGATCTGCACCCAGATGCCCCCTCCCACCAGCCATAATCTGCCTGCATTGCATAGAGAGCACCAAAACTCTATCATTGTACCCTAAATAAGATGCAATGAAAATGGAAAAATTTTATTTAAAATGTTTTGACATTTTTGGCAATGGACCAGCCTAGGCTATGTGCCCATGGAAGGTATAGCACCATGTTGCATGGCTTTATTTTGGAAGTAGGGAGTCACTTCTGTATTTTGGTGATAATTAGGGATTGGGGCTTACAACACACACATGATGATTGTCAGCTCTTCGTTCAGGGTCCTCTATATCTGTCTGTATCTGTCAGTCATTACCTACCCCTATTTAATGTACAGTGCTGTGTAATATGTTGGTGCTATAAAAAAAAAATTTGTTATTATTATTAGTAATAATAAAAATATTAATAATATTATATCATAGAGGGCTCCTTTGTCATTTTGTTAGTAAAACTGATCCTGTCTTGCCTTCCTTACCGTCTTAGGTCTACTAAATCATCCCATTTCTTTGGTGCTATTGTCATGTTGTCTTTACTTTCTACCTGCTTAAAAGTTGTCAGCAGGACAGGAAATGGGGAATAATGGGAATATTTATTAAAGGAATATAGAAGATACATAGAAAATGAAGACTGATCAAAGTGAACTCCTTGCAAAGGTTACTTCACTTAGCTTAGCAAAAGGGGATAAAGCTTTGCTGATCTCAACCATCCAATCATGTGCAAGCAAAAATCATATTTGGCATGTGATTGGGTCTGATTTATTAAAGACTGGAGATAGGGGAACCTGGGTGATTCAGCAAATCAGAGATGTATCTGGTCCAGGACTGAAAACATTTACCAACTAATAGCTAATAAGAATGTTTAAGAAATCCAATTGAGATTTATTGGGTCACCCAGATTCTCCTATGATAGTCTATCTTCTCCAGTCTTGGAAAACTTTAATACAGCAGACCTATTAGTCCTAATTTTTTGAGCTCTCCAAGATTAGAGATAGAGTATCATGAGGGGAACTTGGGTGATCCAGCAAATCAGAAATGAACCTGGCCCAGGATTGAAAACATTTACCAACTAATATGGGAAATTGCAAAAAGAGGTTTGTGGCTCAAAAGTTGTAGCCCCCCCCCCTTTTCTCCTAATTAACAGCTAATAGGAATGTTTAGGAAATACAGCTCTCCAAGGCTGGAGCGGCTACACTTTCCTGGAATGGATCTGATCCAGAATTAAAAACATTGGCTAACAAATAGCAAATGACTTTAGGAAATCCATTCCAGATTTGCTGGATCACCCAGCTTCACTGATGAAAGTGTATCCTCTCCAGCCTTGAAGAGCTTATAGTGTGAACTATCACCACATTCACTATTCCAAATGAATCATTCCTTGCAAGCTGATAATTCACAGTGCTAAGTGAACAGCCTAAATTCCTTTAGTAAATCAACCCCAATCTTTCTTAGAAACCTGACAGGTTGACCTATGTTTAAAAAATCTGATTTCTACTTTAAATATCATAAAATAACCGGAATATAAAGTTCGTCACAGATCCACGAGTACGATTATTCCAGAACCGGTGCAGATTCTACAACTCGGTACGTTTTGGAATATTCGCTATAATTTAGTTACTGTATCAGCAAGCTGGAAAAAAAAAGAAAAAAGCGAAAAGCTATTTAAATCCATCCAATAGATGGCGGCGGTGAGGCCACATCCGGGCCCGGTATGCTGTCAATAAGAAAGCTGTGCTGTATGTATACAGAGCAGGCAAGGACGAGGAGTTTACTGTGTGTATGACACCCAGAGCAAAGACTTGGGAGAGCTAGCAGCTTGCTGTTTCGCAGTCGTCTCCGAGTGCCAGCTGTAGCCATGCAGGCTGAATCGGGGATTGTGGCAGATTTCGACGTAGGCGAAGACTTTCACGAAGAGCCCAAGACGTATTACGAGCTGAAGAGCCAACCTTTAAATTACAGGTCGGTGACATCTGCTTGGGCGACAATGCTTCTTCCATGCACAGGTTAAAATAACAGCCTATATCTATTTATATTCCTCGCCACGCTTACTCCCTATATGGCGTAAAGGATTTAAAGGACTGCGACACCTCAATAAAAAAAAGTTACGTTATATACTAAAGTTCAGGCTGTTCACTTAGCAAAGTGAAGATCAATCTGCAAAGGGATTGATCACTTAGCTTACAGGTGAAGATCTGCCGTGTTTTTTCCATTTCCTTGCACGTGATTGGGTATTCTTTGAATATTCACCAAGCTATATAAATTAACCCATCGCAATGACTTCTTTTTTCTTTGCTAAGTGAACAACCTGTCTTTTGTGTACATGAGCTTTAGATGTGTAAAAGGCTCGGTGCTTGCAGAAATAATATTTTTGACATTGGTGTAACTTTATTCTCAGGAAGACAAATGTCGCTAAGGAATATTGTTCTCCGGTATATAACGTTATATGAAATATATGATGCTACCCTATGCTTCCTAAAGCCTGATTTGCTGGTCCTTTAATTTCCCCAGAATCCGGATCGTTCTAGGTTACATCGAAGTCTAGAACTTTTGCAGGGAAATAGGTTACCGGATTGTATGGGGGGCACTATGGGCTCTTTGACCTCCGTTACAAAATAGAATGTTCTGCTATGTACGGTGATAATGAATGCTTTTTGCTGCTATGAAATGTCTCGTTCTGTTCACAATTGTAGTCGGTGTTCAAGGTTAGCTTGCAGAATAATTGCTGCCTCGGCATTATTCTCAGTTGCATTTGGGGGCCATTTGGTGAACTCAAGCGAAGTTGCAAAATGAATATCCCCAGAACTTCTTAGATCATTGTTCTTTTATGAAAATGTAATATTGGTCAATGATTGTTGGTTGGTTGTAGCTAAGTGGACCTGTCATGTCTTGAATCTGTACCTGTGGCCTCACCTTCAGCTCCACCTTGCCATGCCCACCACCCCCACCATTCTACAAACCAATGAGCGTGCCGGTGTTAGTCATTGAGGAGCTACTGTTGGTTTGAGCAGATTGTTGGTTAACCATTACCTGTCTGGATTAGGAAGCAGACAGCTCTTATAGCAGTATACCCAAAGCTTGGTCACTCGAGAACCAACCTACGATATGGGAAACAAAGGGTAATATCACTTGTCTCCCCCATACCTGGGATTACCTATTGTGGAGGAGCTATGGAGGAAAACTGGGGGGACATGGGAACATGGGCGAGCAGGTATGTGTCTGTATTGGCTACTATGCTCTTTAACTTGTTACCTTGCCTTGTATAAATGCACCTTGTGTATCAATTAATTTGTAAATGTCAAGGAAGGTGCCAACTCCTCCAGGTTACTATTACAGGAAAAAGAACAAAAAAGAGAAAACGTTTTGGATTTTTTTGGCAATTTCTGTAACAATTTTTTGTATTAAGCATAAGTAGAAGAATAATACAAAAATTGTGTAATTATGTATCATTTCATTCTCTTGCTGTAAGTGCACCTTGTGATATCTCCTTTTCTCCATTGGTATTTCAAGAATTAAGTGACAGGTCCACTTTAAAAAAAATACATTTGCGTGAATAATCTAATGACATGCTGGAGTGTATGAGAACGTGGATCATGTGTAATGAGATATTTGACTTTTATGTCACTTTCCAGTCCACTGATTGGGTAATGCCCCCGGAACGGCAGATCTTACTTACCTCGTGGGTACTGGAAAATGCTACAAACTTCTCCTAAACACTCACTATGCAATATTTTCAATTGCCTTGAGAGAAAGGTTCAATTCATTAAAAAATGATAACATTGATTTTTTTTATAATTGATTTTTGAGTAAAATGTTAATAAATCATTAATTGGTATTTGTTGATTGTTTAACCACTAATGGTGCCATTGATCAGCATTGGTTTAGATATAATAGTGAAAATGATTGTGATTTCAATTGAATATTGAATAATGGGATGGGACATTGACGTCAAGAGTTTACGTACGTAGCTATGTATATTAAAGGGGAACTCCAGCACATTTTCCTGCTTATATTACTATTATTAAGTAAAAGTATTTATATAGCACCAACATATTACGCATCACTGTACATTAAATAAGAGCCCCGGTGTCACTTTCACTTCCCTCAATTTTAGAGATTAATCAGCAGCAATTAACATCCAATCCCTGCACCTAGTAAACAACGGAATCGATTGTATAGTATTGACTGATCACCAATCATTGATCAATGCTTCAATGGATCAATTGCAATTATTAATTTTAGATGTAGTTACTATTGGTGAATTATTATAATTATATTTTAGCAGCCTGATCACACAGTGTGTGCCCAGCCTTATAATAATGAACTATGAAAGGGTTAATACCACTGACAGCTCTTTACTGTTGTTAGTGTCCCCGGCTGGGAAGATTTGATCTCACTTCCTGTCTTGGTGATGATAGGAAAGAAGTCAAGGGAGATTTTCAAAACAATGAGCCAAACAGCAGTGGATGTTGTTGAGGTTTAACCCTAAATGATTTAATCAACAAAGGACGTATGTCTGGCTTTCCACTTAGTGCCAGTCCTCATATTAAATCCTTTTGCACCCTTGCCCTGGCAAACCCCACCTAACCGATAATACACATTTTGAAAAGTTCAGGATTCACCTAAATCTGCCGTCTAGGTGCCTTGCCAGCACCACATCCATTTATAGGGGATCTCTAACCCAATGCCCATGCTGGCCAGTCCCATGCAGTCACCTTGCAATGATGTCGCCGCTGATGCTGCATCCCCTTATGGATCCTCGGAGCAGCAAACAGATGGGGGGGTGGAACTGATGGGTGATTAATATTTTTACTTTTATTTTACTTTTTTACTTTATTTAATTTTCACTTTTATTTCATAGTTTTCACAACTTTTACACAACCTTAATAATAAATTGATACAATTGTATAACTGTAGCCTTATAATAATATGTAAGAGGGGCACTCAATGTATTACGTTTGTGTCTGCTGTCTCCTTCCTTAAACCTAGTATTCATTGGAATATTGACCTCCGGGTTATCACAGATTAAAATGTTGTTAATCTCATCATAATAATTTGAATACCAAATAAAATTGGTTGCTGTATAGACATCAGAGGAGCAGCATGTTGTACCACCATCAGGTGGAAACGTCTTGGGGTCATTTCAAAGCAAAGTACAACTGGCAACACTCCAGGAAATCAGAACTAATTTTTTGCTGTCTTGTTTTTAAATGTATGTAAAGATGATTTTTAAAATTTTTTTTAGAATGATAAAGGGTTCGATCTCTTTTTAGGTTTTTATTATGTGTGTAAAATCCTTTCTGCGGATCCTTCAGTGCCTTATATGAGGTTACATAGAAAACATACCGGGAGAGATTCCAGCACAGCGAAAGGCAGCATCAGGAGTTCACTGAGGTCATTAATGTAATAAAAAAGGAAATATAGAACAAACATACCAAGTGATAGAGAGAGTGATAAAAGGGTAAACATAGTCCAGCAATGTTACGGGAACGCCCAGGACGCTGTCATCAAGGTGGACAATGTGGCAGATATTGTTCTGGGTGCCATGAAAACTATTGCATGCACCCGCCATGGCAAATATTTATTGGGTTGGTGACCATATGGATTCTTCTTTTTATTAGGTTTGGTTCAGACCACTATGGAGGTCACTTACCCAGATTTTCCGAAGCTAAAATAACCCCAATTGGTAAGCACCATCACTCAAATTTAGAATAGGAGGGAATGGAAACGTTTAGATAAAGTTTGGAATCAGATTGGCAGTGAGTATGAAATTTGCTGTTTATGGCTTTTCTTGGTCAATATTTGCAGATTATGGCCCACTTACCCACCAAAGTGCCTCCCTCCGATGCTGCAATGGCTGCAGTGCCCCTCATTGTTCCTTCACTGCCACTGTCATCTTTGCCCGGTCTTCTTCCAGGTTCGATCCATCATTGCCCGGGTTGGGATGGCATAGTGCTGTCACAGGTGCGTCCTGTATTGCAGTGTCAGGCCAAAACCTTTTTTTGAATTTTCGTAAAAAATAGGTAAGGGTAAGAATTCCTTTTTTCTTCTCTTAGGGGCAAATTTTACCCTCATTTTCCATTCTGCCTGCAGGTACAAAAACTCCTACATTTGCATCCCATGCCTGACGCGTTTCGCCTCCTGTTGGGGCATAATTGTTGAAGCCATTATGATTAAAGCTAGTTTAATTTGCATATATTTGTCCTTTTTTGCCACTTCATCAACATGCTCAAAAATACATTTTCCATAAAACTTTTTTTGATTGCATTACATACCTCATTTTAGAACCAGTGACGTCATCACTGGGTCTTTGTGCTTTTCTATGCTATGCAGGCAGATCATGCTATGCTGGTGGGAGAAGTCCAAAGCTCACTTTACATAGTTCCCTAAAATCAGGAAGCTGTGGTCATGCTCGCATGTGATCCTGACCCTCCATAATTAAAGGAAGTGAAATCCAAGGCGTGAGCCAGGGATAGGGCTGGGGAGGGAGGGGCTTTATGATACTAGATGCCCCCCAGCCAGAAGATAAGCAGCTACCACTTGCTGCAGCTTCAAGTGCACATTGTAAGACGTAAAAGAGAGGAGCCAATACAACTGTGCAAAATGGCAGGTGAGCAGCTTCAAGCCCCAGAAGGAAGCGAGCGAAACGCGTCAGCTGGAGATCTTGGAGAGGATGTCCTTGTTACTGCTGGAATAATACAGATTTGTGTTGGAGGGATCAGCGTGGTGTGGTTTCTCTATTTATATTGTATATTTATATATGTATATTTTAGCTATCAGACTATTCTGTGTTTTAAGTTGTTTGGCAGGGGAAGTGAAGATGTCCATGCAAATATAAAAGACACATGAATGCAGCCAAGTATACAGTATATGTTTAACCTGGGATCAACCTCCTACAGTGCCTGTACAGCAGAGCTCAGCGTGTGAGAGGGAGAACCAGTACAAGGAGGCAATCTGTTGTGCTGCAGTGCAAGGAGAATACTGATAGGAGGAGAGAGCAGAGAGAGAAGGTTATGTTTCTGCTGCCTCACCTTTACCATAGACCTGTAAACCTTGCTAAACTGCAGCATAGAAAAGCCTTATGCGCTGTGCTGTGTAACTTGTCACTTGCTGCGTGTTAATGCCCGAAGCTGTAGTGGAAGTGTAGGGAGTGGATCTGTTGACGCGGCAAAACAAATCCCATTGTCAGCTGTAGATTACATAACAGTCAACAGGTCAGATCAGTAAGGAAAACCTGCAGACCAACTTTGTTAAACCAACAAACTGGCAAAGCTTCACAGAGCATTGGTTTTATTTGTGCAGATGAATGCCGACATGGGCTTCTGAGGCCTGGAAGACACGGGACTATTTTCACATCCGTTCTGATAAAATTATCTGATCTGATACAAACCCAAAGGGAAACCAGAAGCTGACCAATCATAAGCTGGCCTATGAAAAACATGGAGGGTTTTCCCACCTTTAATTAATTATTGGAGACTAAAGGGAGCTAAACAATTTATGGAAGATGGTTTGCCAGACTCTTTCTAAAACAATGTTTGTTATTTGATTGTATTTGGGGGTCAGATAGTTATATGCAAATCTTGACTTTTCTTGAAAAGTCAAGCTTGGCCCCACCCCTGAACTATGTAAAGTTTTTCCATTGGTTTGGAAAGCAAACTACTGAGGTCATTGTTGATTTCAGATTGTGTGCATGTCATATGTAACTTGTTTGTGAAATCTGATTGAGACGACTCTCAGAATTCATTGGCAGGTGCAGCTGACCTCCATCTGAGTTGAATTCATTCTGCCTAAAGTTGCATTTTCATAGATAAAGAGAGATGAAGTTCTGATGATAACAAAAACCATGGGCATGGGCCCTTTCAAACAGGAAGGAACGAGGGATGGGTCCAGGCTTGACTTTTGCAGGAAAAGTCAAGATTTGCATATAACTTTAACTGCTTATAACTCTGATCATTCTGTCGCACATTTTTAATGCATTTTTTAACTGTAGAGGTTTGTGATGGCTTAACAATACATAAAACAGAAGGGAATAATAAATGTAATGTGCTTGTCTATTATAGGCAAATGAGACATAGCCAGTCTTGATGGTAATAGACAGGTCCTCTTTGCAGAAGATTGTACCGCATACTCTGCCCCCTATCAAAAGATCATTGAACGGGGCTCTTCCCAGTCATGCTGTGGTATGATGAAAGGCAGAAGGGTAATGATGGTTTCTTATCTGGGCAGGCAATGCTTGCTGACGGCACAAAACCGATTGTTCAATTCTCAGGACTTTGGTGAGCTATGGAGATCTTTCTGCCATAGTCAGCACTGGCTGCACTCTCACCATTTTTTCCTTGCTTTATCAGTTCTGGTTCATGTAGTCAACCCAGATGTTTTTTTTTCTTTTCACTTTCACTTTTAAATTAGATAGAAACCATTGCTGAATGGCCATTGGTTGGTTCTTTGGAAAATAAATCAAACATTCTCCCTTGTGTTACCGCAACACACCAATGTGAATTAAAGGGAATTAATGGCCATTAAAGGGAATTGCTGAACTCTTCTTCCAGTTCCTTGGCTGCCATGTTAAAGCAATAGCTATAGAAAATTCAGATTCACTGATTCAGAACAAGGGTGAATATTAGGTGTTTTGACTTTTTATAATCTGCACTTATCCAAGAAAATGAAAATACTGCCACCGGGGACAGACGACATCCAAAATTTTGTGACGGCCAGTCATGGCGGACTTCATTTTTAGATTAGTAAAGGTTCACTTGGTTGCTTCATTTGTGTGGTCAAAGTTGGGAATCCAAACCCTGTGTAAGCTCTGTGATAGCGCTTATACAGAGTTAATGACTTCCTCGTCAGGTGATAGTATTTGAAACTGGTGATTGGAATGGGTAATTTTAACTATATCTATACCCAACTTCTTTTCTTTCTAATTTCCAATAGCTCCCTGTACAAGTCAGGCAGAGAATATTAGTGGCAATGGTGCGAGCTAATCTGTTTCTGACACATAAAGCAGGCGAGAAAGACCGCACAATTCCAAGGGGCCCCAGGCCATAGGTTGGGCTTCAGTAACCTATGGCTTCTAATATAACACAGACCAGGTGAACAGGAAGAGGGTAGAGAAAAATATGGTTTAACAGTTTCCCTTGTAGAGGTTAAGGATGAATTGCTCTTTAGTGCCTGCAGCTACTGAGGCCAGTGAGGGTTGCTTTAAAAATCAATAATGGCTTGTTAAAAATATGTGGATATTTTTTAATGATAGTCTGGCTAGACTTCTACTTTACTGTATTCTTCAGAGATGATGATGAGCAAGGCCTACAAGTTGGGGAGAGTTAAAGGGGAAGTCTTGCTCATTCACAATCCAATCAGCAAGCTGGAGATAAAGACAGCTGTTAGCTGTAGAGGTGTCATCGGCTGGGTACACAATGTCGGGTTATGATTCACAAGCCTGTATGGATTTTATGGAAGGCCATTCACATATTTTATCTTAGTATTTAGCATTTGGCCAGAGTTCTGGTTTAGGTTGCCTATTACTCGTGCAAGGAAGCAGCTGTTTTTTTCAGACTCCCAACCTTCCACCCACCCAGCCATGCTCATTGAGACTTCAGTAACAAATAGAATGTGGAACATCTTTACTGTTACTAATTCTGTTCAGAGCACTTCTTTCTTCTCGGTTTTGTTTCCCTCCACAAACTCTTGTTGCAAACCGCAAAAGAAAAAAAAAAATCTTCCTAGAAAAAGAAAGATTAATATCTCAGCTTTTTCACTGCAGATTTCCAGCGCACTCAACCAGATCATTGCCTATTAATAGGTCTGCAGATTGTCCAATTTTTTTTAGCCTTCTGCGCGGTCTCTACAGGAGTGGCACTGATTGCAGCGGAGGGGAGAGGGGGCTGCTAGTACTTTATGCCGGGACATTTTGCATAGAGTCCAGATGTGTCTGCAACAACGGTATTGCAAAACTAAATCATCCATCTGTTTCTCTTTTTTTTTCTCTCTTCCTGCATGTTCAACTGACCAATCTGAGATACAGCAAGAATCAAAATAAAAGAATGACTAATGAATGTCTAAGATTATTTTCTACTTTTACCATTGGTAATCTGCATAGAATTGCTTAGCTTGACAGATGTGGTCCTCGGAAGTGCATTGTGGTTACTGTGAATTCTTTACCTTTTGGATTTTTGCAAGATCAGCTTCAAGGTAAAGTGATTGAGTCTCCTTAAAGCTCCCCTCTGACTCCATCATATTGGAATTACGATTAGGTCCCTGTGCAAGTTCTAAGTCATGGTGTTGGAGCACCGGATGGATGGAGTCTTCCTCAACCTTGATAGGCCACTAGAACTGAGATATGGGTTATACGTAGCTCAGTCCTATGTCTGGAGGGAGAAAAAGTTCAATCTCCGGATAAGGAAGGGATTCTTCACTGTAAGGTCTGTGAAAATGTGGAATCGGCTCCCTCAGGAAGTAGTTTCAGCAGCACAGAATATAACTGGGTATAAAGGCTTTAAACTAAAGATAACAGAGACTGTTGATCCAGGGAACATCCGATTGCTTCATGGAATCAGGAAGGAATTTTTTCCTTTGTTAGAGCAAATTGAACCAGGGTTTTTTTCCTTCCTCTGGATCAACTATGTCTTTTAGGGTTTTATATCTGGAATATGTTTATTTTCCCAGTGGTGGAACTTGAAGGACTTTTTTAAACCTAACTATGAAATCACCTGCACCTTTATCCAGAAGAGTATTTGATGGCTAGATATCAATAGGTTTGAGCTATGGATTAAAGGGGATCACATGGTCCTCTCTATCCAGAAGAGTATTTAATGGCTAGGTATTAGTAGATTCAAGCAATGGAGCATACATCCCCCGCCCATCCAAAAAGTATTTTATGAGGGAGTATCAATATGTCTGTTGTATGGATTATAGGAGGTCACATGGTCCTCCTTATCCAGAAAAGTATTGATGACTAGGTTTCAATAGGTCGCACTATGTATTATAGGAAGTTTCATGGTCCGAAATTTACCAAAGGTTATTTGATGGCTAGGTATCAATACATTTCAGCCATGGATTATAAATCACACGGTCCTCCCTATCAAAAAGCGTAGGTATCATTAAGTTCAAACTATGGATAATAATGGTCTTCCCAATCCAATAGAGTATTTGAGGACTGGGTATCAATATTTTTAGTTTTTGGTTATAGGATGTCATATGGTCCTCCCCATCCAAAAGAGTATTTCATGGCTGGGTATCAATAGGTCTGAGCTATGAATTACAGGAGGTAACAATCTTCTCCCTATCCAGAAGAGTGTGCTGGGTATCGATGGATTCAAGCTATGGATTATAAAAGGTCACACGGCCCTCCTTATGCATAAGTGTTTTTAATGACTAGGTATCAATATTTTCAAGCTGTGGATTACAAAAGGTCACGCAGTCCTCTTTATTCGGAAAGTATTTGATGCCTAGCCATCATAAGACTTGAGCTATGGAATATAGACGGTCACATGGTCCTCCCTATTTAGAAGAGTATTTGATGGCTAGGTATCAATATTTTCAAGCTTTTATTATAGGAGGTCACTAGTCCTCCCTATTCAGAAGAGTTTATGATGGGGTTCCAAATGACAGAAGCACACAAAGACTATAAGAACAGGTAAGCTGAGGGGGCTCCTTGAGGTTGACCTGTCATATAAAAATTGTGGGGGCTGCAGTTGTTGACCTCCTGACTATTAGTTATGGCTGCAATACTTTCCACACCAATGACCCAGTGGTGTACGGTGCTAATCACTTGTGCTGAAATGCCAAAACCATTTTGACAGGAGAGTGAGAATGGTGACATGAGTACATCAGTCTACTACTTCTCCATTCACATTCACTGTTCAGTCACAGGCGAGGGAAGAACAACACAGACGTTTAAGTGTTACAAGTCTCCTGTCCTGTGCTGTGTAGCAGAGCTGCCTGAATCCCAGGACTGAATGGGGATAAATACAAATCCTTTTATGTATTTATTCTGTATATTTAGCTGTTTGCCTAGATTTCCGCTTTAACCTTGGAAGTTGTGTAGCTACCGGTGTTGTTTGGAGGTGAGAAGTCACAAGAGGTCAGGAAGAAGGCGTCTCAGCTTGTCAGGTTAGCAGTGCGCGTTGCAGCTTTGGTAAAGAAGTCTTTTCTACTAATGAAGATCACGCTTTTCTTTTTTTTTTCCTGATTAACCAATGCAGCACCGGAAAATACAAAGAAGCACAAGGCTGACGGAGATCTAATTTGCTCATTTATATTGTAGCGTGATTCGAATGAACGCTGATTACATTGGGATTCCAGGCTTTCACGCTCAGCTCAATACGCCGCCTTGTCTGTGTGCTGCCATTTAAGGGATTTACCCCATCACGGCTCTGCCAGGCACTTTAGGTTAATGTTTACAGTTGTTCCAGTGGTGGAGCAGTGGAAAATATCCTTTATTTAGAATCGATCACATGGTCCTGCTTAGGAACAGTGCAAAGAAAGAGGAAACTGAGAGTCTTCAGAGAAAGGCCAGTCAATGATTTTAATAAAAAAATTCCAACTTCTGTTTCCCTAGAAATTCTCTAGAAGGAGGCACTCACCTTTAATTAAAATCCTTCAATTCCTGGTATTTCTAGGGCAGTTTAGTTTTATATTAAAAAATCTAGCATCAGATTCAATTTCTCTCCTTTAAATGCATGCATGCTAAGTATTGTATAACACGGCACCATCTTTGCTCAGGAACCAACCAGGGTCACTACATACTCCCTGGACTGAAATGCAGGCTCAGGGATGGCAAAAATGTCAATCTGAATGGCTGTGGTGTTGAAAGTCTGCCACAGATCAGCCCATGCTGCAGTCTATTCATGAAAAGTTACAATGTTGCAGTATGATCATTTCTGCCTGCAGCAGATTGATCATAGCTCTCTATGCTCTTCTAGAGCTCATTTTTACCTTGTGGCTATGTCATATCTATTCATACAGATTTGGAAAGTCACCCCTAGGTCTTCAACCCAAAGCCCAAAGTGGAGCGGGCTTGTCCAGGTATGGGCAGATAGGGTTTGTGTAAGTAATGGTTGAGGCTTATTGTGTCCCAGCTTTTGCTTTAAAGTTCCAGCTGTGTGAATGTATTGTTTTCACTTACTGGGTCATTTAACAGGTCCAGGTCTGAGAAAACCAATGCAGCCATCACTGGAGTGCGAGTAGATAGGAAATTGCTGCAGAGAGCCTGCAAGTGGTTAGTAGCACTGAAATACAAGAATGAAAAGGAAAAGTTAAAAAGTTTTTTCTTTTAGATTTGTTTCTAGATTTTCAGATTTTTGCAGATTAGATATCTAAAAATTAGGAGCTGCATCCACTTTTTAGCTTCTCTAACTGCTGTGAATCTACAGTATTACAATCAAGCATTATATTATAACAAACTGTAGTTTTACAACTCTGCAATGGAGAAAAGAGAAGCAGAATCTGGTACTAACCTTCGACCTTTTCTATATGACATCACCTCTGCAGTTATTCTCTTATCGGTCTATAGTAACTACACACATCATAAAGCTCATCAGATAATGATAGTTTACTTTATGGAATAATAGTATATGAAATATTTCACTGTACATGGAATACATCATTTCACAGATAAATCAGAGAAAATGATCAGGTGATACACAGTTATCACCTCTTCCACTACAATAGGAACATTTCATTTTATAAAATATATAAATATAAATAAATAAATATATATATATATATATATATATAGTTATTAGTGCTGATGACCTTTCTATTAGTACAAGTTCTCATTAATCCATTTAAAATGTCACCCCTTCGGTTTTGGACCATATAGTTCAATGTTATTGCTGATTTATGGTTCTTTATTTGCTATTAAGAAGTTTGGGCATTTGGATGGCAAAGTTGCCCCTCTACTTCCCTTTGTTATTGCAGACCCCGTCCCACCGTGACAGCACCTCCTGTGTGACTGAAGAATGTTTGGTACTATATATATTTAATGCTTGATAAAAACCTACCCTTCAATGTGCAGAAATTGCCTGTTCTAGCAAACCTAAGCATATAAAAAAGTTGTTTCTTAATTAGCCCCTTATTGACTGCTTTTTCTCCAAACCCATTTTTTTTTAAGTTCTAACTTAACTGTTTTAAGTAAGTGAAATTGTTCAGCTTGGATATTGTTTACACATTCTTATTAAGCACTTAATCGGGTTTAAAACAAGCCCTCACCGACCTTAGTAGATGCAGACACTGTGGAGCAATTCATCCATACGCTTCATGACAGAAGCACTGAAGTCATTCAAATCAGATTTCCCTGCCTTCCTCACCTGGGACTGACTTGGCAGCCTTGCAGCTCCTAAATCTCCAAGTAGACACAGAGTAGGTGATCCTGGTGGGGGAACACTAAGCTGCAGCAGAGGGGAGCTGAGCTAAGTTCCTGAAGAGAGAATGACTTAGGCTATGTACACAAAGCAGATGTTTTTTTTACATGTCTACTATGGCCCCCAGATGTTGTTCATAAATTTTTCCTGGTGGAGCAATGAATGATTAAGCAGAAATGCCTACTGTATTCCATTGGAGGAAAGCACAGCGGGGAGCAGATCAGTAATCATTTGCCCATACCATAGAATAGAACAGCACTGTGTGTACAGCATTCTTCTGTTCTTCTGTCACTGGAAATGATTATTTCCTACAGCAGTAATCTGACGTCTGCACACGGCTTTAGACTATTTCAGTTACTTCTGCTGCTGTAAACTTTGAGGATGAATTGCTCCACAGTGGCTTAAACTATAGAAGTGGTGAAGCCTTTTAAAGCTTATTGTCTGGATATTAGCTATTGCAAGTCCATAGCCTGGCCATATGTTAATATTTATTTGTCTGCTATATGAAAATAAAAAAAGGGAAAGGGCAAGTGAGATTAGTCTTTTGGGTTGGGTGTAGAGTAATGATAACTAATGCACATCCTGCTGGATGATCACCGACTGATGATTTCATTTTCTGATAAAGCTGAGGAAAGACTACGCAAAGGAAAAAACAGTTCAGCTCTAAACTATGTTTGCCCTCGGTTCATATCAGTGCACGTGAGAAATTCTTTCATGGATAGACGGTTATAAAATGCTTTTATTGGCTCTGCCCTTTTTCCTTTCTATTAGTAAGGATGGGTGCCGGACAATATTACAGAGCTGATCACAGCGACCATAAAAGATATCTGAGCACCGGGGAAGAACATTTTTATATATCATTGGAGCTCTGGTCTTATTATGAAGAAGGATATTGCAGCAAGAAACAAATGCCCTGCTGTTCTATACACCCTTCTGAAAATGCTGGTTGGTTGGTTGTCAGGTCCTGGGTTAATAATGCTCATGACACCGACATAGGACAAGTCTTGATCTTCCTATGTGTCCAGCCACGTGCAAAAATTGATGCCCAACCTCTCCTATTCATTGGAATGGGAGAGGTTGGGACCACAGATGAGGGCACATGAACTCACTGTTGGTCTAAAATGGCCCTTCACTGCAAAAAAAAAAAATGCTGAAGGAAATTGTATTTCTGGGTATGGAGGAGCATGTAACTCTCTCCATGTCACATTTGTGGGTCAATCAGAGTTGCCAATATAGATGCCAATAAGATTTGGTTCCGCTGACTTGTAGCTCTTTAGTCCCGGTAGCTTGGGAAGTGGTTGGGATGTGGAAGGTAGGTAAGTACATGTATATATCTGTGCATTAAAGTGAAACTTTTCTTTGTCCTGCATAGATAAATGACAGGTTCACTTTAAATGCTTCCCATTTTCTGCAATTACTTCTTATTGTGCATACTTACTCATTTCCACTTATTGCAGTGAATTGGTAAATTCTTCATTTTCTGTATTTTACGTTCTGAAGGCCCAGGCAGAGGGGGATTCTGGTGGGTTCATTTCAGTAATCGTCCGCTAGATCATTATAAGTGGGCCGCAGTGTCAGATAGGGGTATGCAGTGTAGGATATTGGAAGCCATTCATCATATGCAAAATATGTCAGGCAGAACAATAGCGGTTCTGTGCCTCCATAGAGATTACGAATCTATTGTGTCTAACAGAGACGCAGTACTTCAGGCCAGGCGCTTGATTGGTGCTCGGAGAGTTCGTCAGCCGCAATGCTTCAGCCCATTTACTGTTATTTGTGCTATATTGTGGCTTCTCCGCGTAGATCCAAGGGAATCCAAAACTACATTTTTCAGGGACACCAAATCCAAATGAAGGACCCATATGGAACAGGAATGGTTCACTGTTGCCACTGTTGCCCCAGATTATAACACTGCCCCCACAGGCACCCCATATCATATTACTGCCCCTACAGGCATCCCAGATCATAAAACTGTCCTCACGGGCACCCCAGATCATAATATTGCCCCCACAGGCACCCCGGATCATAACACTTTCTCCATAGGCACCCCAGATCATAACACTGCCTCCACAGGCACCCCAGATCATAACACTGCCTCCACAGGCACCCCAGATCATGCCATAGCCCCCCACAGGCACCCCAGATCATAACACTGCTCTCATAGGAACCCCAGATAATAACACAGCCCCTACAGGCATCCCAAATCATAACACGGCCTCCACAGGCCTCCCAGATCATAACACTGCACCTACAAGCCCCCCAGATTATAATTTTGCCCCCACAGGCACCCCAGATCATAACACTTCCCTCATAGAAACCCCAGATCCTAACACTGGCCCCACAGGCACCCCAGATCATAACACTGCCCTTTAGGAATGCCAGATCATATTATTGCCCCCCAGGAACCCCAGATCATAACACTACCCCCACAGACACCCCAGATCATAACACTGCCACCAGGAACCCCAGTTCATAATATTGCCCCCACATGCATCCCAGATCATAACACTGCCCCCACAGGCACCCCCACCAGATTATAAAACTGCCCCAACCGGGAAAATGGGGCCACCTTGTAAACCCTGTGAACTCATGCACACTGATCTCACCCTCAAACCAAGGACAAGCCCAAGGAAGCATTAATATTGCACACACAAGCACAGGCGCCCATATCTTTGTACTTTTGCAGGCCTGTTGTAGGGCTAGCGACAGTCATAGAGATTATTTAATTCCACTTTCTTTTTTTTATATTGCTTTATGATTATAAATATGTGGCAAATAGTGCTTTGTAGAGTTTTCCTGAGCTTGGCGTAAATTTAATGAGGCATTTGGCAAACAAAGAGAATGGCTTCTGTTGCTCTCATGAGTGCTGAGTAAAGCTTATGAGCGCTTGGTTTGTCACCCACATTTTGAATCATTGTTGCAGAAAATAAATATACTCTTTTATGCTTCACATATGAATTCTACACTACAAACATGCAAAATTATGCAAAATTTTCAGATTTTGGACCCCAATAAGAATCTGTGCAAATCAAACCCCCCTCACCCCCTTATAGATATGCCACACCAATATTATAATATAAGATCAGGATTGATACCTGAAATGATAAACTCACTTACTTTCACTAATATCCTGGATCCTGCACCAACTGGACGCGCAGCAGTCAGCTTTTTAGTGTGAGAATTTGTTTGCTTTGATAAATGGACATAAGGAGATGAGCTTCTAAATGCTAAGTAAACATAGCAGGATCACTTTACTTAGTAGATGAACTGATGTCAGCAAAAGAAACATAAAAACCCCACAAAAATAAGAAATAGGACTTTTAAAGCATTTAAAATATATAATAATTATAACAAATGATTCCTCTATTAAAAACGTAATATTTATTATTTTAAAAACAATATACATAATTATACAACTTGCAATAGTCTTAGTGTTTCTAGGGATCTACGCGTTTCACGGACTTAGATCCACTTCCTCAGGAACCACTCTGAGAGCTACAGTCACATAATTACATAAAAAGTGTACATAGTTACAAAGTAAGTCAGGTTGAAGAAAGACATAAGTCCATCAAGTTCAACCCTTAGGGAAATAAACATATCTCAGATATAGAACCTTATTGATCCAGAGGAAGGCAAAAAAAAAAAACCCTGGTACATTTTGCTCTAACAGGATAAAAAAAATTCCTTCCTGAACTATATGCACAATTACAAATATATACTCAGTAATAATTTATTACTGTAATAGTCACATATTTATGTGATTATGTGACTATAGGTCTCAGAGTGGTTCCTGAGGAAGCAAATCTAAGTCCGTGAAACGCGTAGAACCCTAAAAACATCATTGCAAGTTAAATAATTATGTATACTGTTTTTAAAACAATAAAAAATAAGTTTTTAATAGAAGAATCATTTGTTATAATTAATGGATATGTTAGATTCTTTAAAAGTCCTATTTGCTATATTTGTGGGTTTGTTGTAATGCTATTGGGATGTGGCATGGCTAAATAGGTTAGGTGGGGGAACCTTAGGAAAATAAAGATCTCTAACCCTCCTTCTGAACATGACTTAATCATGTGTTATGCATGCTATTGTACTGTGAAAATTTCCCTGAGTCAAAGGTAGGTAGGATACGCTATATGGGCAATATAAAGTTGGGCGATAGATTGTAATTGTATGTGGTCCTAGACTGTAACTCCCCTTTAAATTAACTACCCGGAAAGTTCAGAACCATAACTGTGATGCAACTGCACAGTGTTTATACATTGTTACTATATTAGTAGTGACCGCAAAACCACTAACACACGGTCATTTTCCATGACAGGTTGCCAGAAGTATGCTGTTGCACGCTGTCAGCGATGCCTCCGTGCACAAAATCAATTGCAGTTGTGTTAGAACAACAATATAATGGGCTCAGCAGTTGTGTTTTTCCCTTGTGTATTGTCCCTTCCTTTATTATGTGTATTTAGAGAATGCCATGCAAAGAAAAACTGCTGACTGTATTAATGCTCAGGAATGGGAATCATCTGTGCAATTTTAATAGAATGTAATCGCAGCATCTCCAGCTCTCCATTTTGACAGTACAAGCGGCCTTTTCTCCCAGCAGATGGGGAACAGTGGTGGCCTATTGTGTGGGCAGCACAATACAAACCAGGCACCACACATTGCCTACTGTCTCTGGATTTCAGATCTTGCTCACTTGGAAGCCAGTCTGAGAAGCATTAGTAACTGCGTTTCCTAATTCTATGCACCGAAGACTGGAAGACAGGTGCTCTTTGGGAGCTACACTGGTAAAAAAGCAAATGTGTGGTTTGGTATATATGCCAAAAATACTTGATTGCACATAATCTTACATGTCATCCTCATAAAATGTAAGTAAAATTATGCACTGGGGTCATTAGATTGTAAGCTGTTCAGGACAGGGTCCTCTCCTCCTCCTTGTCACTGTCTGTATCTGTTTGTCATTTGAAACTTCTATATAATGTAGTTCAGAATAGAACAAGAGCAGGGAGATCCTTGCACTGTAAGACCTCAGGTACAGCTTTCGCTCCAGCAAAGAGAACAGTGATCAGCATAGTAATTACATCACTAAATCTCACTCCATATCTGGTGAAGCCAGCTACTCATAAACCTATATGTTTGATAGCAAATCCCCATTTTCTCTTTTTTTCAGGCCCACTTTAAGGAGAAACTCCTCTTTTTAACTGTAGATTAGAGTTTTTGAGTCACTAGGTCAGAAAGTGAGAGATGAAAATTCAATGATCCTGAGAAATCAAACGAAGTTAAAGGTTAATAGAAGGAAAGGGTAAATCCTTCCTTACTTTATCCATAAACTAAACAACCTCAACGAGTCCAGTTGAATATTATTGGCTACTACTAGATATACCATTCAAGAGAACCTTTGCACATTCTTTAATAAACCAACACAGGCATATTTGGGTGGTGACCATTTGACAATAGCTATCCCCTAGACAAGAAGGTCAAATATTCTGTAGGTCAGACCATCATTTCTATTAGTTAAATACGTTAAAAATAAAGGAGCAAAGATAAAGAATTCACATGCTATAAATAAGTGATCCACTTTACCAAGAGAACCATATCTCTAAAAGGATACTGAGCACAAAACAATATTCTCCACTTACCTATCACTGTCCCATCCAGATTTCATTCCTGGGGGTTTTCTGTAAACTACACAAAGTTTTTCTGCAACTTCCAATAATGCTGACAGCTAAGAATGTGACTCCAGCAATGAATGCCACCTAGTGCCCATCGTGAGCACTGCACCAATTATTCTGCACAGTCTATATCCAGTGACAATGATTTATTAGCAGGGAATGATGTCCTTTAGTATATTCTGTTTGTGGGAATATATGAAGGGGTTGAGTAACTCTTGCTCATGGTTCAGTTGCCATGATGGCCTTTGGAAATGGACGGATAGTCTGACTTTTGCAGTGGGAGAAAATAAATGAAGAAATACAATACAGATAGTGACATATGAATATTTCATGTTGTATTTATATAGTGCTGACATATAACCCAGTGCTGTACAAAATCCAGAGGGATACAAAGGGATATTCCTATTAGTTTTCAATCAGATTTCTGCAAAAATTTGTTCAATATTGAGTAGTTAACGTGATAAAATGATTTATATTCCAGATTGTTTGCCAGCCATATATCTAATAGCATATGGCTAACCTAAAACCAGCCTATGTACACATAAACAGCAGTAATAGGTTATATTTGCAAAATTGCTTGGTATTCCTAGATATGAAAATCAAGTGTTACGAAAACAAAAACAAATGAAATGTGCTCTTTGGTGTAGAGTGTCTTTAATTTGGCAGTGGACCATAGACTGTCTAAGGGAGATTCCTGACCTAGACTCATGCGTCAGATGGAGACATTATGCCACATGTTTATCTTTATTTACCCACTTCAAAAATGCTGTCCTGGTTTCCAAATTCAGCCTTTAGTAACCTCTGTCCTGAACCGGTGTTGTAAGCAAAGCATTGCATTCAGACAAGTCTGGATGACATCTATAACTCAGATATCATAAAGCCGTCATGACACGAACACAGGCCATCAATAGGATGATCCCTATACTAAAATCCTGATAAATAGACATTTCTTGGCTCATTCTCATCGATATTCTGTGTAGAGATTTATTTATAATTTAAAGTTTTTTTTCATTGTCTGGTTTTAAATTTGCTGGAAAAAAATACAAAACAGCCTAATGATGGGTAAAGAGTAGATTCCATGAGCTCAATGACGCTCAGGTTCCATATAAAGAGTTTCTACACCCAATATAAAATGTTGCTGTTTATTGGACTTTAAATGTGGAAGCTACATTAGTTTTTTCAGTACTTTTTTAACTTGTGATTCCACCAGTAACACACTATTTGCCTTTCCTATTGACTACACATTTGTTTTACCATATTGTATTAAATGATATTGGAGAGCCCTCATTTTCAGTTATGACTCTGTGTAATCAAACCACATGTAGGATATGCTGTGTAGTGTTAGGTCCCTTAATACAAAAGAAGTTAGAGCTTAACATTTATTGTGTTCAAGATATTACAATAATATTAGCACCCAATTCTAGGCACCCTCCAGTGTCTATACCTCTAAACCCCCCTACATCCTGTTCTAGGAATCCTCCAGGACCTATATTCATCTTATATATGCCCACTGTTTATTCTAGGCAATCTATGCTCATCTTAAAGCAGAACTGAACTTGTCTAGGTAGAGGACCTGTGGTTGCTGAATCCAAGGGAGCCGCCATCTTTCTTATACTTTATACTTTAAATATACAGCCACACCCTGTTATAGGCACCCTCCAGTACCTATACTCACCTTATATATACTGCCACATTCAATTTTAAGCATCTTCCAATACCTATTCTCAACCTATGTGTCCCTCCACTCTCCAATCTAGGCAACCTTCAGTACCTATACTCACCTGCAACACCATTATAGGTACCCTCTATTGCACCCTCTATTTCATTCTCAAATGGCGTTCCCTCAGATGTTGCTAGGGTTTCCTTAGACTTTGGCTGAATGAGTTCAATTGTGATTTGACCTGGTAGTTTCATGGTTGGCAGAGTCAGTGGTGTGACACCAAAGCTTTTTTTAGATCTATAAAGGGGATTTTATTTCTTTCCATTACCCTCCAATGTAACATGCATTTTTTCCATTGACCTTCTATGGTTTTAGTGGTTTACCATAATTTAAACAACTATATCCAGGGTCCCTCAAGGGTAAAAAGGCTGAGTAAGGCTGCTCTTGTGCATATATTTATACATCCTGTCCTAGGCACCCTCCAGTAGGGATACTTACTATATTATCCACCACCACGCCCTGTCCTAGCCACCTTCCAGTGCCGATATCACTATATCATCCTCTATACCCTGTGCTAGGTACCCTCCAGTGATAACACTTACTATATCTACCACCATGGCCTGACCTAGGCACCCTCCAGTAGGGATCCTCCCTATATCATCCACCATGTCCTGTCCTAGGCACCCTCCAGTAGGGATCCTCCCTATATCATCCACCATGTCCTGTCCTAGGCACCCTCCAGTAGGGATCCTCCCTATATCATCCACCATGTCCTGTCCTAGGCACCCTCCAGTAGGGATCCTCCCTATATCATCCACCATGTCCTGTCCTAGGCACCCTCCAGTAGGGATCCTCCCTATATCTTCCACCATGCCCTCTCCTAGGCACCCTCCAGTAGGGATCCTCCCTATATCATCCACCATGTCCTGTCCTAGGCACCCTCCAGTGCCGTTACTCACTATATCATCCAGCATACCCTGACCTAGGCACTCTCCAGTGCCGATACTCACTATATCATCCACTATACCCTGACCTAGGCACTCTCCAGTGCCAATACTCACTATATCATCCACTATACCCTGTCCTAGGTACCCTCCAGTGATAAAACTTACTATATATACCACCATGGCCTGACCTATGCACCCTCCAGTATGGATACTCACTATATCTACCACCATGCCCTCACCTAGGCACCCTCCAGTAGGGATCCCCCCTATATCATCCACCATGTCCTGTCCTAGGCACCTTCCAGTGCCGATAATCACTATATCTCCCAACATGCCTTGACCTAGGCACTCTCCAGTGCCAATACTCACTATATCATCCACCATACTCTGTCCAAGACACAGTCCAGTGCTGATACTCACTATATATAAATCTACCACCATGCCCTGTCCTAGCCACTGTCCGCAATGGGAAGGCAAGGGGGGGGTTCGAGTTCAGGGAAAAAAGTAAGTAAACGTGCTCTTTACATCCCTCATGGATTTACAAAACTTTATGTTTAATCCCTGGAGTTCAGCTTTTTGTTAAACCCAAAATAAATCATCCCAACCTTCCTTTAAATTCGATAAACGGGAGCCCATAATTGTAAAGCGTGATCTTGTTTAGTACATGGAACCTTTGCTCTGGATTTGCCTAACAGGGTATATCCTGTGTTAGAATCATGTGTGCCAGCTGACCATGTTGTCTTCACAGATCTTGTCTGAGTTTCTGTTATGCTCGTACACAGAACAATTTCTCTAATTTCATTATCAGCATTTAAATAGAAAAAAAACATTATCTGTTTTTTTCCAGCATGTGGTAACAGCCGAGATTCAGATCTTTGCCTGTATACTGCTGCTTGGTGATAATTCATATATCTTACTGGCAAAACAATATTTGATTAAAAATGTGTTGCACCAGCTGATAAAAGGACATACTGTTAAACGATTAACAACAAGGACATGTCCATTTACTTTCTGCATGCAATTTTTCAGACGTGCATGTAAAAGAGATTACTTCTATGTGTTAATGTTTTTTAAAGCTTATTTCAGTGTTTATGTTATAATTTTGTATACACATGGGTGCAGCTTCTCACAATGCAGATTTATGTGTTGACTGATTGGGCCTGATTTATTAAAGCTCTCCAAGGCTGGAGAGAATATACTTTCATCAGTGAAGCTGGGTGATCCAGAAAACCTAGAATGGTTTTCCTAAAAATCCTTTGTTTTGAATCCTGGATCAGATCCATTCCAGGTTTGCTGGATCACCCAGCTTCACTGCTGAAAATGTATCCCCTCCAGCCTTGTAGAGCTTTAATAAATCAGAGTTATTAAATACAATGCACTCCCTGTTCGACTAATATTTAAGTTTACTTGAATCTTTTAGTGAAATTCCATTAAAGTGGAGGGCAGATAGTATATTGGATGTAACCCGGTGACTCCAATCTTTGCTCTTTTGGCAGAGCTAGGCTGGCCAAAGAAGGTTGGCACCTTGGCACACATATAGTAATGTTGCATGCCTGTGTTTTCCTCTTTGGAAACTTGCTGAGCCTTACTGTGTCTCTACAAAACTGAAGTGATGTAGCATGCCCAGCAAAGATTAAGTGCATGGTCAGTGGTACAAGTAAGGGTCAATTTCAAAAGCCCTCCACAAATAGGGTAATTTTTCAACAGCACAGCACACAGAACACTGTACATTGTGTGTTGCAGTGCATGTTGGAAGTGTGCATGCATAATCAAAGGTAATGTACAACTCGTAAAACATGTGTTGTGGATATTATTGTATTTTTTTTAGGTTGATTGGGCCCTAAGTGTCATTTCTCTTCTTTTACAAAGTTTTGAGGGGGCCCAGAGCTGCTTTAATGCAAAAAGAATAAATCTAAAAACAGAAACTGGCTGGTATTGGTGGCTTCCAGAAATGTGATTTCAGGGTGCCCATCAAGCTCTCCATTCTCCCCCGCCTTCCCCAAACTCATGTTACGGTTTCCAGACCCATCATTATGCACCCTCTGGCAAGGGGTGTCTGGATCTTCAAACTGGCTGCAGAAAATGAGAAATCCTTTGGCAGCTAGAACAATTTGCATGCATTGATCACAACTGTTCTTTTATCTGGTTGCCTGCAGGTCAGCTTTGATCTTCAGTATCAGATCCCAACATATGATGTTTCTGGCACATTGTATCTACAATTAGGCACCGCTGATAATCTCCATTACCTATTATATGTTTTCCTTTGCCTTGCCAGACTGTATGATCATATAGCAATACACATTTATGCTTTAATTATTGCTATAGCCCTGCATGCCTAAGGGATAAGGTTTAGCTAAGTACAGAAACCCCTGAGATATCTTCCACTCCTCATCTGACTTGTATGGAAGCAGATCCCAAAAATTCTTCCCAATTCCTCACTAGAATACAAACAATATACATGCACAAATAGTGACACCCCTGTAGTTCCTGTGGCAAAGGGATTTTGAGGAATTTCTTTAAATGGTACCAATCAACTTTGATAATTGACATTGATCATTTCCAATACAGATTATCATCCCAAGTGATGCAAAAAATCTTTTTAATCACTTTTTCTGAACATTGTACAGCAAGCAATTTAAAGAATATTGGCACAGGAGGTAAATCATAAAGGTATTGGGTGCTTTAAGTCTGTTTTTCTCTCTATTTTTGTTTCAAACACTGCAGTAATTCTTTAATATACAAAGGGAGAAAAAGAAGTTTCTGTCTGGAATGTTTCATCTGAATATGAATTTCAGCTTGAGCTGTTGAGTTCTGTAAACACATTTTTAAGATAAAGGCAGTCTGGAAACATGTGAAAGAGAGCCAGTAGCTCCACCTGCTGACTTGGTATGACATTACAAATGAACCAGTTTGTTATATTTATTGCTACAGATCAGCAGCAAAGCTGACCCAAGACTTGTGGTTCTCCTACATGTTATCTCTTACCTGCTGTATTCTGAACTGTGAAGCATAGGCGTTGTCAGATCCTCTGCTTGTGTAAATATGGCTCCTACGCAGCCAGTCTCTGGTCAGCCTGCCTGTCAATCCTATTATTTAACTGTGCTCCATGCTACACCCTGTGCCTTTACAATAGATTTCCTGGCCAATGTCCCAGCGCTCCTCTTTCTTGTCTGGTCCTGTCTCCAGCTTGCTCTTGACCAGTATGCTTGCTGACCATTGCCCTGTCTTTGGCTGCAAACTTTCTGTCCTTTTGGTCTTCATGCCAGATTCCCTCCTGCATGGGTCTATCTGTGGGCTGCAACCTGGAAACCATGCACCATGCCAAGTCCATCAGCCCTGGTGAGTGCTCTGGTGAACACATCCTGGTATACCTGTCACATCAGCTATGTATAAATGCAGAATGCAAATTATATATATATATATATATATATATATATATATATATAGACATATAAATATTTATTTTTTTTAATTTTTTTTTTTATTGGAACTTTACCCAGGGAAGCCTTAGGATTTTCACATATTTGTCCTGATGTGTACCAGCAGCCTGGATACCGCCGTTCTGACCCTACATGAACCATGGTTCCTGCTGAGCCTTAGCTTACACTCTTACTTAATACCGATGTTAAATGGATGTGAAACTGATTTTTTTTTTCGGCTGAAATTCTTGTTGAAAACAGATATTTATCTCGGCCGGGACAGTAGATTACAGTTGCTTTCAGAAAACAAAATCAACATTTATCTCCAGCACAAGAAATCCTTTGTCCGATAAGAACAAAGATACAGTCAATGTATAGTCTTTGTGGGCCAGTAATTAACGTCAATAGGTAGGGAGTGCAGGGAAAATGAAATGACACACTGAAACTGTGGGGCATGTCAACTTAAAGCGGTGCTCCAGCCAAAAAATCTTAATACTGGGGTAAAAGAATTGTAACTGCTTTCCATGCCCAGATAATTGTAATTCCATTTGTCCACTGACGTCCACCGCTGGGCCTGACGTTCCCCAAGAGTTTCCGGAAGGGTATTTTATGCTATACCCTCCATGCTATCCAACAGCTTTGGACATTGTGTACAGTAAAATACAGAAGCAGCACTTGGGGCCAATAAGGTGCATTACAGGGCATGTTCTAACAGGAGGAAAGAGCAGAAGGATGATCTCATCAGTTAGCTGCTGCTTTATCATCCATTTACAAATTAGAAGAAAGAGACCACCAGGTTATATTTCTCTAATTGTAGAGACTAAAAGTAATATCAATACTAATAAAGGTAATACTAATAATACTAATAGTAAAGTAGTACTAATATCTGTTTAAGGGCTGATATGTATGTGTAAGACTGAAGCTATGTACAGACATCCAATTTATGAGTGTTTCCAATGACACTAGAATGAATGATGTACACACAGCTTATTTCAGTTCTATATATAGAGGAGGACAAGCAGGGAGGCACCCCGCTGCATACTCCCCCCTATAAAATGAAAGCAGTTATCACAGTTGGTCATTTAGTATTCTGCCATAATGGATAACTGAATGACCGATCTCCTTCTTAGAGGATCCTTACACATTACTTAGGCCTTTTTCAGACCTGCTGCAAACTGTAGCTACGAGCCCAAGAGCACCAAACTGCACCACAAATCAATGCATTTGAATGTGTTGCTCTTGCATTTGTGGTGTGATTCTTCCTCCAGAGGGGAAAAAATAACTATGCAGCCAGAAGCAATATGTTGCTTCCAAGAACTGTGCCGCAATCCCACCGCAATGCAAATTTAACTGTGTGCACAAAATGATTACGTTGAATGTGAGCAGTTGGAAGCTTGGTTTGCATGCGTTAAACCGTTACTGCAGAGGTCTTAGCACGTATGGACTTAATATGAAATATTATTTATTTTTAAACCTCAGGTGCTCTGACAGGCCCCCCTTTAAATCCAATGTCGTATTCCGCACACCTTAGACTCCTGGGTGGGATAAATAATTAAAATCACACCATGCGCTGGGCGAATTGTAACTGCAGTCACCTCGCGGGCAAATTCTATTTTCTCCTTTTGCTGCTAAAGCATTTCTGTTTTTCTTTTAATAATTTTTCCTTGAGTGCGAGCAGCTATTGCATCTTATTAGCTTTGTTTTGCTGAATTTTGGCCGTTCCAGCATTTATGTTCCAAATACTGCTGAGAGGTATTTTATAGCTCCGGTGCCAGGAATTTCACTGTGTCGCCAGCTAACATGACGCTGCTGCCAGAACACGACACAGAGAAAAGCATCGTCGCCATCCAGCTCAGCCCTCCCAGGTCTGACTGTGGTTGGTGTTAATATTATTATTTGGTGAAACGCTTTAACCCCTTCTGCTGTCAGCTGATATTTCAGCACTCTCTGCATGTAATGTTACAGTTATATTGTCCATATTTCTCTTTATAGACTGCAGAATCACACGACTCTATATCGATGAGATGCAATTTCTTATGGTCTGGAAATAAGGTGACAACGTTGCTTCTCCTTACCTGACAGTGAGTGAGCGTTGTCACCCAATACTAAGCACAGATCACCAAATAATAAAACAAGAATGCAGCCATCACATCTAGGGATCGGTTTGTACATGTGTCTGCACGTGCTTTGAATATTCCCCATGACTTAAATTCCCCAATATTTAAACAAATTTAAAAAGTTTGTTGAGGTATCAAAATGTCAAAAACAAATTAATTTAAAGAGCAGATGGAACGTGATGAGTAGTCCTCTGGATTCTCAGTGACAGCAATCTTCAGCCTTTTTCAATAGCTGCTAATTATAGCTTTGCCTGCTGTGTATTGTTTCGGAGTGTGCATATGTTTATATATAGAGGAGCGCAGGCTGAAGGTGAATCGGGATATGTGTGAACTGAATTATTTTGGGACAGGTGTGAAGTGCAATCAGCCCATACCAGGAAATGAGTGAAGAATAAAATGTTAGGATGGTTTGAAGCCCTAAATGAATTTATTTAATGAAATTTACACGTTTTTGCATCTGATCTCCTCCAGCCAGAAGCGCAATTAGAAATATATGGGCCCTATACTAGGTAAACTTCCTGTACTCCCTCCCGTCCAAAATTTCCAACATTGCAAAAGTCAAGCTTTTTTGATTGGGTCTGGTACAGAAGTACCCCTTGCATCTGTGCACAGCATGCGTCCAGGTAAAGGAGGAACCAGGAAAGGCAATATATAGGTTTTAATAGTTCATCAATCGGCTCCTGTACATTACACAAAGTTCACCATTCTTCGAATTTGGAAACATTCAGATTTACTCTGCTGCATCAGTAAAGATCCTGTACTTAGTTCTATATCCTTGTCCTCGTTCATCTATGGAGCTGTCATAATACCTTCCTTTGTCTATTAATGATTTCTCCCTCCTCGGAGCTATGGGCGAGTAGGTAGAGAAGGATGAAATCCACAGAATTTCAGCATTCTGATTGAACTGATAACAGAAGAATGTCTTCTGTGACCAGCAACGCCTATCCAGATGGCCGATTACAGGAAAAACACCCTCCTGAACCATCCATCGCTATAGTGAATCTCAAGCCAAAACTTTTTATTCGTTTAGACAGAATGAGGAAGTACGTTCATTTTTGCTATTTCCCTTTGGGGATATTTCACCCTTACTTTCTGGGTTATTGGGCCTGATTTATTAAAGCTCTCCAAGGCTGGAGAGGATACACTTTCATCAGTGAAGCTGAGTGATCCAGCAAACCTTGAATGGATCTGGTCCAGGATTGAAAACGTTTGCTAAGAAATAGCAAATTACTTTTAAGAAATCCATTCCAGGTTTAACCTTGATGAAAGTGTATCCTGTCCAGCCTTGGAGAGCTTTAATAAATCAGGCCTATTGATGCAAGTAGAGGTGAGAAGAATTCTCCTCTTAGACAGCTGTTTCTGGATTAGGTGTGACCCATGGGGCATCAAAGAATGGCTGCCAAATGCCAAAATTTCATCCCTAAAAGAAGTCCTTAAAGAAGACCAAACATTAGATATCTTTTTTTAAAGTTAACTGCATGTGTAACTCTTCCAGGTAATTATTACTTTTCATAGGTACTTCTTCTTTTCTCTCCAGAAGGACAGAACCATCTTTGCTCAGACATTCCCCAGATCTATATCCCCTTCCTGAACAGTGATGCTGGCTCAGAAATGACACAATTACAAATGATGGTGTCTGTTCAGTAAGCTTCCTCCTTATTCCATTGGTTTATGTTGTGACATGTCCAAATTTTGATCATTAAAGTAGAACTACAGTCATCAGTGTGGGTGAGCTTTTACAATAATTGGAAGCATGCATTTTGTTGCACCATGATGACAGATCCAGGATCTTGTAACTGCTGCTTTTTTCTTTATCTTTCCTGCCAAGACTTCATTTTTAGCTATTGGGCTGCCACTGATGATGTAGCTACTTTGTATCCAAATTACATTGTCCACAGAATCTTGGTCTTTTCTTGATGGTGCCACCAATAGTGCCGGGCTCTACACTGCATGGTGCAGCAAAAAAAACAAAAAGCCACCGGGGGCAAGGAAAAGGTTTTTTGGCAAGGGTCTCCTCTTTTTGGCATGCCTCCTCTGTCAAAAATCTTTACCCCCTACTTCCACTGGAAGCTCTCTCATTGTCATTGAAAGAAAGGAAAAAGCTTTTTCTGCAGATAGTGCAGTTAGGTTGCGTTTTTTTGGAAGGCGCTCAGGGTGTCTCAGGACTGTCGGCTGCTCAGCTGCATCCAAAGACATGAATGGCAACCCTTTCCAAACACCGGCTAACTTTTATTTTTTAAGCATTCAAAAGGCATTGGTGAGTAATAGCAAATAACAAGTTTCTGCTTCCTATACCCCTCCGACTTCTGTGCAAGACAAGAAAAAATGTACATTTAGCATTTTCCAGGCGTTTGTTGGAAACACCTTTGCTAACCGCCTGTAAAAATTCAGGGATCCAAATGGTTAAAATTTGGTAACAGCACTGCAACCGGACCACCCATGTGAAGAAACTGCTACTGGGAGGTTCTCTTGAATCCTCACACCAGCCATGCAGCCCCTCCATCAAACCCTCTATTCCCCCCAGACATGTGTTATACAATGCATTGTAATGGCCGGTAAAGACAATCTTTATTTTCTCCAGCATGGGAGGCTCATTGTGATGAGAAATACACAAGTCACTGTTTTTTCCATTTCAACAAAACAAAAAGATGCTTGACATTGTTTGCATAGTTTCATCTGACCAAGTACAAATGATTATGCTTTGCGATCAGTTAAAGTGGTTGCTGCTGTTCTTGAACGGGCGTACGGCCAGGAAAGCAGATGTCGCCCATGAATACGTCTCTCTCTTCTCCAGCTGGAAACATAGCAGTTTTTGTTGGTAAGAAAGGAGAACTGTCTGTGTTCTGATTTTGGGAAAAATACTGAAAAATGATTGGTAGATATAGCACACTGAGAGTGGAAATTTTCATAGTGGGTACATATGGGCCTATTTAATAAGGTAATGCCCGGTGCAAGGGGGAAATGTTAAATGCAGTAACCAATCAGAAACCAGTTACAAAATATGGCTTAAGGTTGTTATTTGGAGAGATGGGTGAAGGTCATGAATATCTGTCATGGTTTATTGCTGTCTCAATCCCCGCTGGGGAAATTTCTTTTAATTTCCTGTCACTTTAACACAAACTGGTCTTAAATTGCCTCTTAAAGCAGACCTGTAGGGTGAATAACCCTGTAATATACAGTAAAAATATATATTTTTGTTACCTTTTTAAGGGGAGACCCCTCCCCTTCCGTTATTACTGCCGCAGCAGTAAAGACTGATTAGGAAACTCACCGCCTCTTGGGATCTTTACGTCATTTATCCCAGGAGGCTGTGGGCTGCTCTTTCTGCACATGTCTAATCTCAAGCATTCGCAGAAGGGGCTTTCTTCTAATGCAAAAAAAAAAAATATGTTGATCTCATGCATGCGCAGGTGATGTAGGAAGAAGAACCAGACAGATGAAGATGGCAGCACCGGGGTCCAGTCTGCACCAGAAGGAAGATGAGACAACAAGTGGACCAGGATGGCAGAGAGGTCGAAGGCTTTACACCTGTAAAGGTAAATGTTTTTCATGATAGTTCTGCTTTAAAGGGCCTACACCTATGTTCCTTACAAAAGCCTGGAATGCTCAGTCACCCTCTGGCTTTATATAACTCTGGGGACTCCAGTAATAGGATCGCCGTCACATTTATAAGATCTGTTCTCACTTATCATGAAGCCAACTTTAATTTTGTCCTCTCCTGTTTTTGCATTCCCTCATCATTGAAGCATCCCCTCAAACATACATACATCGAATGGACACATCAGATAGTTCAAGAGTCTGTGCAGGTCCAAACTGCAGCTTGACACATTGAATTACTCTGCAACCCCAAGCTACAATGTCACTTCAGGCTTCAAATCCTAACTGCTGGTCTTCCAGTCCAGCCCGGGCTGTGTGCTTTGAATGACAATGCCAGATGGGCAAATCGGTAACCGCAGTATCTCTGACTAACGTGCGTGTAAGCACATTACTGGCGTCTGAGTCATCTCGAGGGTTAAATGTGGAGTGTGTACTTTTTCAATAGGCCAGCCCGCTGGTTTGTTTTCATTTTCATTTACTTTGCGCCTTAGGGGAGATCAGTTTTTTTCTTGTTTTTTGTTTAAAGAATAAGTATGTCTTTGTCATTAAATACGACTGAAATGTTGTTTTGATTTCTTATCTAACTGGCGCAATCTATTCAGTGCCAGAAATGAAAAAATTAAGATTTTTACACATCACATGCCTTCAGTCCAGTGATTGGAATCATGTGTTCATGGACAAAAACACAAAAAAAGGAGAAAGCTGGCATCTAAGAGTCCCTTTAGCTGGGAATATTCTCAGGACTGCCATGGCGCATTCACGGCAATGCAAATAAACATCTTTAATAAGACATGCACTCAGCTAAAATTCCTATGAAGTTCCAGGGCCCATTCACACCTATGCATGCACATAATAAAGTGACCCTGCCGGTTGCTTGTAAAAAAAAGGTTCCACGTCCCCGTGGGCTCCTGTCTTTCATGGTATTGGCAGTGTAGTCCACATCATGTAGTTATGGTTCTATCTGTCAACCCATTGCTGGTTGAAGTCCTCTGTATTGAGCCAGGGTCAGTGGATAGAACACATGGGGCAGGTCTCCAACTCTCCCAAATTTAGAATGCTGAATAGTTTGGCCCTCATTTTGAAGGGTCAATTCTACTAAATTATCCAGGCCAGCCATTACTTTAAAATCCATTTTCCAATTGGATAAAATGTTTGGATCCAAAGTGAATTCAACATTGATTGTAAGTGAGCAGTTTTTCAGTCCTCATATATACCGGCAAATTGCCAAAATGGATCAGTCTAGTTGAGTGCATGAACATTCAACTAAATCCAATTGAAATGTTGTTGCTTTCTAACCAAGTAAAGCAATTAGAATGGCATATAATAGTACATCTGTGCTTTATTTTGAGACTTACCAAATATACCTAAATATAAAATGATCTGAATATCAATCATGTACCTATTTTTACCTGAAATTACAGGAATATATTATGACTCAAGTATAAACCTAGGGCTCACAATGCTGCTATCACTTATAACAGCAATCAATAGAAATGTCAAAAAAAGATATTTCCTTAAAAGCAGAAAAAAAAATCACTCGGGCTAAATCTTTACATCTTTTTGTGTCCCTTAAAACATTAATATTAAAAAATGTTCTACTTTATTGATTTTTAGTGCATTGTAGTTGCCCCCAATACATAGCGCTGTGTGCTCATGTGAAGTGTGCAACAAACTCTTTATTATCAAACAAGAGATTGTTACACATTTACATGAGGTTACAGCTCCATCTATTGGTGTGAGTATTATCCAAGATTCTTTTTCTAATGGCGTTTTGAAGGCAAAAAATCTGTTTACACTCAAGTATATATTGTGCGTGCATTCAATTACTGAACGTTTACCAGACCAACTAGAAAAGTGCGTATTTGGCAGTGGATGTGCCTTGTGTGTATTGGCCTTCAAGGCTTTAACACACAGATAGGTCAATGCAGTCCACCACAATGCATGTGTAAATTTTGCAAATAGTCAGAAGACTGACAAATAGTGACAGCAACTAATCAATAGAGTTTGGAATTCTGACTAGACAGTAATGGTTTCTGATTGTTACTGTGAACTGATATACATTTATATATTGTTTTTTGTTTTTCTGTGGGTGTCCAAACACATTATCATTGAAATACAATAGCTATTAACCTGAGTACCTCTCCCTACCCCAGATATATATTGTCAAATGTGTTTCTCCAGAATAAATATTTACGCGTATTTACAATATTTGCTGTATTGTAATGTTTGTTGCGCCTCGGGCATCTGAGCGTGGGATTTTCAATATTTAGCTTATAAACATGCAGATAAAAGCCAAACATCCACTCTGAGAAAATGCCTTTTGTGCTTCTGATTCTGTCCTAGATAATGTAAATTTGGAAATTTACAGAGAGAAGTTGCAGTCAGCAAATGAAGCCAGTTTGTGAGCTGCTAATTCTATCCAACATTCATGCAAAAGGTGCAAATGTGAAAGATTCACTCAGTTATACTTATTCTAAATTTATGTGATTGTCTGGAACAGGCAGGGGCAGATAATGCAATTTGCAAAGTATGCCACTACACGAGGGCACCGGATACTCCTCGGCGAGCAGGGACCCCCACAGCAGCCTGCATGGTCCTATATCCACCTGCACCCAATTCCCCAATGTCTAGCTTACACCCCTTTAGAGCCCCGTTCACACATCCCAGCTGTACGTCCCTTGGTGCCGGGCTAAGAAAGCTTACCCTCGATCTGCGGCCGGTAAATAAATTCTCCCAGCAATCCCTGTGCCAGTTGCCTATTCCTCTCAAGACTTCTTATCATGGGGCACTAGTCACTTTTGCACGGGCCCACTGTTGGCTGACGCAAAGGGGTCCTTAACCCCAGTCCTTAAGGACCATATTTCTGCACACATTTTTAGCATTCATCTAATGAACAAAAGAAAAGTTTGGTGTTAGAAAATGGTTATACCAAAATTTGGCCCTTAAGTGCTGAAGTTAAGAATCCTCCACTGAGGCCAGAATCCACAGGACACCTCAAAGGGTCACTATTTTTGGATGCCTGAACTGTTTAACCTCCATTGATTCTTATATCACCAACTACATTAAATCTGATTGGTCGTTTTGTATATTGTAGGCTACAAAGAACAAACAGCGGGCGTTACTGCCCAGCATCACAACCAGGTGTTCTCGGATCAGCAGGTTTTTGATCCAAGGGTTTGGCTGGTACCCAGAAGAAAACCCAAAGCACTCAGCAGGTTGACTGCTCCCTATATATGACTCCAGGCTATTCACAGCAGTGTAATATAGGAATCAGCATTGATGCAGATTATTTAAAATAAGTCCCAATAACAAGATGAGACCTTTAGCCCAATGTATTGCTGTGTTGGTGCTGATAACACAACGCACTTTCTACACGGGGTAAACAAGTGTAAAGCTGTCCATACATGGGCTGACTTCTGCACAAGCAGATAAATAATTAATATTTCCATGATATTATTCATTTACTTGGATTACCACTGTGCACCACTGCTGAAATCTGATTGGACGTAGAGATGTTTAAGGTGCGTACACACTTCCAATTTTTATCGTTCCAATCGAACGACGAACGATCGATTGGGCAAAAAATCGTTCGTAAAAAAGTAACCAACGACGCCGACGAACGAGGAAAGTCGCTGGAAACGAACGACCGGACCGGCGGATCGGATTGGACGACGATCGTTGAACATCGTTCGTGTGTACGGTCGTTCGTTGATCGTCCATGTTCAGAGCATGCGTGATGAACGAACGTCCGTTCACTTTCCTGTCGTGCACATAGTTCCTCTATCGCTTAAACGATCGTATCTATTGTGTGTACAATATCTACGAACGATCGTGTCGTTACCTCTATGTGCAGTATCGGTGCTATACGATCGTTCATATATATCGCGCAGGAACGTTCGTCGTTCGTTTTCCGACGATAATAATTGGAAGTGTGTACGTAGCTTTAGATTCAGTTCGATTGTAGAATTGACCCGGGCATTGAATATTATTTTATGTTGGGTATCCAATACATCTATTTATTCAGCTGTTGGTACTATACTTTTCTTTAGTCATTGATCACTGGCTATTGCCTCCGGCACCAAAGCTACCCTATCCTGGGTTCCACCCAGCTTGATCAACTACACAATGGTTGTTCCCATTAAATATTTGATCAATATGATTTAGATATTGATCCAAACTGTCTTAGTTTTTAATAAGCTTCTTGTACAATTTAACGCATTTATTTAAAAATTCAATCCAGCTTTATTGCAGCAAAGATTTGTCCTCCTGGTGAGCATTGTACTGCAATTCACTCCCCCAGTCTTTGGCACATTCTGAGCCCCCTGCATGTTCCGTCACACTCACTGTGCCCCTTTTACATGGCTGACAACACATTGCGATGCACATTGTGGTATGTGCATTAACGTGTAAATTATCAGATTTGATGAATCCCTATTTTTAGTTATTTTATGATATGAAAGTAATTTCTGATGTGTTTTTCACACTTTCACGTACTGGATGTTTCACATTTGCATGCCACCTTTCTTGATCTCCTGCTTGTTTTACGTGTTTGCTGGATTGCCATCTGTCTGACCTTCAACCATTGCTTAAGTTATAGGAGCCGGCTGACTGTGCTTGATAGTAAATGCCGCCATGGACACTTTTTTTTCCTTGGCACCATTTAGACAAGAAATGGTGGAGAACACAAACAAAAGTTGCAATCTAAGGCTTCTGAAGGATGATCTGTTATCCGTTGGAGCCAATCAGCCAAAAGCAGATCTAATGGCTACTTGGCCCCCTGGCCAGTAAAAACCCCAATTCAGTCCCCCTGGTTGGTCTTAATATCAGCATGGTAGCCCTGTAATGCATGGTGTGCAACAGAATGGGCTGGAATTGGAGGTATTGCTAATTCTTTGAGGCTAATTGGTGGCGGAAGTGGGGAGATATGGAACCACGGATGGACATGGAAGACATACGGGCAGACAGAGGCTAAAGAAATGAGACCCACTGACTGGAACAAGAAGGCATGTCTATTACAAAGGCAATACAAGGAGGGCAGGTTTGGTTGGTTGACCACACTGGTTGTGGGACTGGCATGTTCTGCTGCACACTTTGCCAGCTGACATGGAAAAAAGCTGAGATCATGGTTTATATTTGGATTATTTTGGTTTCTTTTCCATATACTGTACATGTTTCATCAATAGGGCTTACTGTGACAAAATGTGGGCATGATACTGATAAATAATTACGTCTGGCCCAAATTTCCCGCTAGTGCTGTGAGCAACGTAATTGTAGGTTTGGAATTCGCCTAATTCATGTGTGCTGTGGGAGAGAGGAGAAGATAAAGACGAGGTGGGGCAGGCTGACCAGAATCTACCTTAGATGGAATATTAGATGTGCGTCACTTGAATTCCAAGGCTCAGAAAACAAAGGAGTTCTGTGTCCAATGGAAAATCCAAGTTGGGTGGGTTTGCTACCAGGCTATAATCCTTCAAACTTTTAGCTTTGACATACATCTAAATGATCAAAATTTTATATTTTACCTTTCATCCCACATGATCACCTTTTCATTGATTATGTTCATTATACTAAACCCAGTATAACATTTCTGACCATGGGATATCTGGCTGTGTTCAAAGCTTTTGACTGCCATGTGTTATAAAGTTTGGAATTCTGTATTAAGCATCTTAAAAACCCCAAACAGATTACAAATCAATGCCTGCACATTGGGCTTTGGGGTGGCTGGGGACTGATTGACAGCAATTACCATAGTGGTCCGCTGATAAAAATGTCCCTGAACTTTGTCCATTTCAGAAAACCAGCAGGTTTGCTAAAAGTATTTTGTCTGTGTCACTTTGGGGGAGATATAAGACAAAAATGGCCATGGTATATATGTTATTTAAAGGTACAGAGTCCTTTTCTCTCTGTTGGGTTTTATGTGTTGTATTTGTTAATCAGTATTACACACGTCGTTATACTTTTTGACTTTGCTATATGTCACTTGCCCTGGTTCTACAGTCCAGAGGTTAACTTGACCAGCTGTTATAACAATGGTAACCCAGACTCAGGGATTACAGTATTGTTATTCAATGTTACACAGGTGTAAAAAAAATACACAAAACACACAAAGGTTCATTTTTTAGTATACATGTCTCTTGTATTTAGACAATATTTACCTTTTCCAAAATTTAGCTTTAACTTAACTTTTTGAAAATCATCTGAACAGTGATGGTTGGTGGTATCAAACCTAAAGCAGGGGACAAAATTTTTTTTTAATTTTCAGTGTTGTTAAACTACAAGGGAAGGCAATGTGGAAGTGGGTTCCCAACCAAAACACAAAAATGGGAAAACAGACATTCATAAATGCTTCCCAATAGATTTTCTAGCTAAATTGCAGGATTGTTATCTTTGGTTATAATTGCTGAAGCAGGTTGGAAACAACCTGTTGGCATTAATGTGTCTTAGATATCCAAAAGACTTCCAATACAAGGTAATATAGTACGTCATGTATCTCATGGACCTATGGGGTCAGCTCCATGGAGCATGATTTAATAAAGCTCTCCAAGGCTGGAGAGGAAACACTTTCATCCGTAAATCTGAGTAATTCAGCAAACCTGAAATGGATCTGGTCCAGGACTGAAAACATTTGCTAACAAATAGCAAATTACTTTTAGGAAATCCATTCCATGTTTGTTGGATCACCCAGGTTTACTGATAAAAGTGTATCCCCTCCAGCCTTAGAGAGTGTTATTAAATCAGGACCATGGTATTGCTGTTCCCTTGTCGTTCCCTCTCACTTCTCCGGTTTTGTCTTCGTGGAGAAATTATAAATCATAAAGAAGTCAGTTAGAGATTACCTAGGCCAGGAAATGGGAAGAGCAGGGACCATTAAACCCTTTAACACTTTCCAGACATCAGCAGATCAGACAGCCAGCTCCATGGCATTTCTATAACGATCTTATAAATTCTTAACCTGGAAATGTTTAAAAGGACTGCACAATTATTTGCTTCTTTATAAGGCTGTGAGATTAGGATCAGAAGGAATGGTGTGGATATTGAACTCAAGCCACCAATACAATCTTTGGCCCTTCACAATCTAACTGAACAGAACCTAAAATTATAATGGCTATTGAAGGACAACATTACTTTTTTTTCCTGCACTCACGGAGTGGTAGCCATCTACCATAATATCTAAAGATGTATAGATAGAAAGAAGTGATATATATATATATATATATATATATATATATATATATATATATGCTGGTATTTCTTTGCATGCTGCTTTGTCTATTTCTAGTATTGGAGCCACATTTGATGGATGGCTGGGGGCCACCATTATTAATAATAATAATAATAATAATAATTATTATTATTATTATTATTAATAAATAGGATATATACACCGTCTACATAGTCGGCAGCGCTGTAAAATAAATAGGGTTTGCAAATGACAGAAAGATACAGACAGTGACACAGGAGGAGAGAACCCTACCCAGAAGAGCTTACAATCTAGAACATGGAGGAAGTAGCACACAATAGGAGGGGAGATACGGAAGAGCAGAGAGATTTGAAGCCAAAGCACAGGAGCTTGAATTTGATTCTAAGGTGAAATGAAAGCCAATGAAGAGAACTACAAAGAGATGCAGCAGAAGAATGAATTGAGCTAGTGGTACATATGCACAATAATTGATGGAGCTTCTCCAAAGACTGTGCGGAGCTAGGTATAGCCTAGCATTGAAATAGGGAACAAGGCTGAAGGTGTTTAGGTAGGTGACTGCCCTTTAAGTCTTAGAGTTGGAAAATGTATTGAGCAATTTTACTAAAACTTAAGTTGCCCTTTGATTGGCATCATTCTTTTCCACCCATCTGGTCCCTGCGATTCTGATACAGTCTAGCCCTTGGGCCCATGCCACCCTCTTCAATAACACTTATTATGTAACACTGAAGCAACCCTTTCATTTGCCAATGTTTACAAGAAATGCTGCCAAATATAAACCAACTATTAAGCATATAAACATCTCGTCAATGCATAAACTGTAAACAAACTTTCTGCTCGGAGACATAGTAATTACCCCAAGTGGCACCATTTTACACTGCTTTTAGTTTGGATCTGTTTTAAATACCCCTTTTGCACTTATTTGCTATTTTGCACATTATTGGGTTTTGCATTATGGATGCTCATTTATTTTAAATGGACTGTCAACTATAATGTTTAAAAAAATGGAGATGAACCATTTTTTTGCAGTACACTGCACCACAACAAACAGATGGTTTCCATCTGTGAATTGCGGTGCGCTAAAACACATACAGGCAAGGTGCTTATGGCACTGCAGATTGTGCGTCACCACAATGCAAAGGTGTAAAGCCAATTTTAGATGCCGTGTAAAATAGGGCAATGGAATAACATGATGTTATAATAGGGGCCATCTCTAATGATAAGGGACATTAAGCAGGACATACATTAATCTACAGAAAGGCAACATGTCCTTGGATGTGATCAGTGTATTTGTAAAGTCCTAGACAGGAAAATAAGGAATGGACACTACTCTACAGACGCAGAGTGCAGAGCAGGGGTGTCAAACTCATATACACAGAGGGCCAAAATGAAAAAGTTAGACAAAGTCGCGGGCCAACTTTGAAATTTATTGAAGAATTTTTTTCTTATAAATAGATATAAACCATTTACATATGGAAACAAAGAGGTTTTGTTTCACATTCAATCTGGAACAAGCTTATAATAGAGAAAAAATCTTCTGCCTCTTTCTCTAGTTGTAGGCTTCTGAGATAAATTTCAATGGTAACCTTTTTGCACAGGCTAACAATAATAATACCAACTTTCTTTTATGAAAATAAAACCATTCAAGTCCATGCCTTGGAGTAGCAAGGAAAAGTACTGCTGAGGGTGAATGAGTGGCCCGGCGCTGAAACTCCCTCTTCATTGAAGACTACTAAAATTCTGGGCATTATTTGGGTCTATAAAACAGTCCAATGCAGAGCCACATATAGGCAGCTATTCAATAGACACGAGTGATGCCGGGAATTGTAGTAGCGGCACTATTCCAATGCAGCGGTGGGCTATATTTACGATTCCTTTGGGAGCCAAAAAAAGGACCTTGGGGGCCAGATTCGGACCCCGGGCCAGAGTTTGACACTCCTGGTCTAGACCATCTCAGTCATGTTGTATTTCCTAAAACTTGTCTATCTTCAGTTCATGACCTCTATTACATATGTTTCTTGGAACTGCTCCTTCCCTGAGAAACAAATGTACTTATTTGTCAGAAGGGAGGGAAGACTTATTGAGAAATTGTAATTGTGTGAATCACTGGCATGATCTTCCCACTTTGCACAGCCAATAAGAGGGCTTTGCCGATGCTCCATCCATCTGGCGTATTGTTTTATGTTGGAAAAATGGCTATAATGCTAAAATAAGCTATTTCAGTACAGAGGAAGTTCACCAGTTTACTGGTTGCCCTTCCTGTAGACCAAGAACATGCTCTTGGTATATAGGAAGGTCAACCAGTGAACTTGTGATGAGGTCATGGATGTTCAAGACTTAATATTGAACTTAGGAGGAAGATTATCCTGTCTGGTCTGATCTCACAGAAAATCCTAAAGCTGACTGTTAGAGATCGGAATCCGAAGACAAAGTGCATTGCAGCTTGCTGGGTATGGGGCTTTGTAGTCACAGACCAGTCACACCCCATGCGTCCTTCCAAAGAGTCTACATGGGCATCAGAACATAACCATGGAGCAATGGAAGAAGGTGTCCTGCTCTAATGAATCATCCACCATGTGGATGACTGGATGAATGTGCCCTATGAACCAGCAGAAGAGATAATAGCAGGATACACTAAGGCAGGCCAGTGGGTGGAATGGGATGTAAAGGATCTGCTGCAAACGTCTTGCTGCTAATACCACAGGACGCCTTCAAAAATGGCTCATGGAGTCCATGCTTCAACAGGTCCGAGCTATTTTGGCAGCACAGGGGGCACCTACACAATATTAGACAGCCAGTCCTTTTCCCATGCTTTAGTCGGTGGCTTTACTATATGTGCCCCTGTCTAGGAGATTCCCCTTTACTTATTGCCCCGATAGCACCAAGGGTGATAGTGTGGCAAGGTGTCACTGGGACAGGAAATGATGGTCCATTGGCCATGAGGTTGTGGTGTGTCTACCGCTTCCTTTTGCCAGGGAACCGATACCTCTCGGGAGACATTGCATGTAGCGCCCTCTGGTGGAAGCTCCAAAGAGAATAAATTGGTTCAGTAGTGAGCAGAGCAGTACCACTCACTGCCACCAGCTGTCAAATGTTCAGGGTGCCAGCCGCAGGAAGCCACATGGGATCACTCAATTACAAGGCAAATTTTTTACCTCTTCCAGGCACCTACTACAGTCTGTTGTCCCGAGCTAGGCACTGGGAGTGGTTTCTAAGACACTTATTTCTAGGAGGCATTTGCAATCCCTTACACATATGCTGTTTTTTCTGGTAATTTTCCAAGCACCAAAAATGCCTGAAAACACCTGAGAAAACCACTTGCAAATGCTTACTTCCTCCTGCATAAGCAGTTGAAAGGGTTTAAATTTAAGTCTTTGAAGGCAATTGGGTGGAAAAAAACCTCCTGGACGCTGCATTGAACATCTGAAAAATTACCTGAAAGCACTTCTGCCAGAACAGTTCTGTACAAAAAAACCAAAAAAACTTTTTTTTGCTGTTTTACGTTTTTGCCAGCAGTAAAAACGCTTAAAACCACTTGCAAAATTATTTGTCTGAACTAACCTTAGAGAAAAGCAAGATTAAAATAGTTTTTACTGCTATCTTTGCCCATTCTGGAGGTTTCAACTCACTTCCTGTACTGCCAACACTTTAAGGAAGGGAAAAAGTTTGGTTAAGTTTCAGCTAGGAATATTCTTGTCCAATACTTGGAAGGAATTCAGCTATGTTCATGAATAAAACTCCCCAAACTAAACTATTTTTATCTTCCACGGTTTTACACCTCGCATGTAGTGCTAGCTATTCCACGCTTGTTTTAACCTACTGCTTAGGAAAGGAAATACGCGTTTCACTTCACTGCTTATGTGTGCTGTGAGCTAAGTAAATTGAATTAAAACAATTTATATAATAAAATAAGTCATAGTAATCATGAAGTAAAGGTCCTTGTTTAAGCACTTTCTTTTATGGGGTGACAACTAATTTGACCCAAATCTGCCCTTGGGTTGTTCCCTTGTCTCATGTGCCCCCAGTGGAGACTATGAGCACTGCACTGACAACACACATTCCTCTATAAGGAAAATGGTCCACAGCACTGATGAGCATCTTATAATCAGAAAGGCATGTAGACAGGAAGTGGTTAAAACTAAAACTGGAGAAGTTCAGCACCCCTGAAATACAAAAAAAGTGAAAGCAGCATTTTGTAAAAAAAAGTTTTTGGTGCACAATTATCTAGCAAAGCTAAACCTATTTGCAGCTATCACAGTTATTTGTTTGGACTACTATTTTGCTTGGATGGACACTAATGGTATACAATATTCTACTTCCAAATATTAAAAAAATTGTGAAAAAGCAGTCAGAGGTTCTAGCTTCCCCCAACTTAACTAACAAAAAATCTGGTTACTATGTAATGGACATGCCTAAAAATAAAAGAATTACTTTTACTCCTTTACTTCTTTTACTCTTTTTTTCTTCCCCACCAACTGATCCAAATCCTTCTTCATTCATTTCCCACACGTTCCCCCTCCCAGACACTGTAGATCACAGTGGGAGGAGTTTCAGCGGCGGTGCTGTCAAATAGGATTGGGTGTGGCTGGCTGCTGATTGACAATTATGAATCGATGGTGATAGTCACACCCCATGTCACACCTCCTCCTCCCCCTGCAAGATACATGAGAGTGGCAACTCCGCTTCTTATTCAGGAGCAGTGCAGCATCGTTGCCACCCCATCACATGTGGACCTTCCCAGCAAAATCTTTTGGTATTAGTGAGGAACATGGAAATATCTGTACGTGCACATACACCTATAATCATGTTTTTTGTAATGGGAGGCCATACCTCTGCTTTGAAGTCCATAGACTGAACACAGCTGTACATTACCTGGTTCAGGTGAATTCCTATAGATCAGGAGGAACCAATGGGAGTTATGCCTTTATGTGCTTTTATTACAAAATGACAGGGTCTCTTCACTGGAAGGCATACAGAAACATTTGCATTGCTGATAAGCTGAAGGGGCAGACAAACATTTTATGTCAACTTTATCTGTGATTATTATAAATACACAATATTTAGAGATGATTTCATTAAAGGTGTTTGTTTAATGGGTATATATATTTAGGTGGATGGTAAAGTGTTTATTAGCTTGGCAGTCTCCGGTTTACTTCTGCTGCCTTCATTTCTAGTTCACTTCCCTAGATTTTTTTGCTGTATAAAATGAAACTCTGTGCTTGATATAATAAAGCTATCCAAATCTGTAGAAGATAAATGATCATGGGTGAACCTGGGTGATCCAGCAAACCTTTCTTCAAAATCATTTGCTATTAGTTGGCAAAAGTTTTCAGTTCTGGACCATATCTATGTCAGGTTTGCTGGATCACCCATTTATTAGTCGATCTTCTCCAGTCTCAGTAATACCAATCTGGCAGGGCCTTTAACCCTTTCACTCCCAGTCCATAGAGGTAAAATTTGGGTTTTAATTGGAGAACTATAATATGAGTGTATCCTCTCCAGTTGAGGATCAGTTGTGGGATGTGGATAGAATGACCTGAACCTGTGAGCAGGGAGAGAAACCGCTGCCGCACTCCTTCAGCTATAAAATCCATCCATAGCTGTGACTGTTTATATAAAGAGTGACATTAAGCAGCTATAGACGGGGCTGTAGATGGTAAGAATAACTTCTCCTGCAGTGCCGGCTTTTATTTTTACCAATTCTATGTGCTTTGAGTTTTTTATTTGTCTGGAATTATTCCTGAAATATAGAACTGTACTTCCTGATATATGAGGTGCCTAGGCACGGCGGTGTCAAGAGTCTCATAGCTGTATATCTGCAGTGTGAATTTCAGCTACCACTGACAACTAATCAGGGGATTTGGAGAGAGATTTGGGGATGCCCCTGCTTTCTCCCATGATAGTCTATCCCAGCGGTGGGCAAACTTTTTTAGTCAGGGGCCACAATCTAAAAAATTTGCCAGAGGGGCCAGGTCGATGGTAGAGTGGGCAGGGTTATGCCATCATGATGCCCCTGAACGTGACGTCATGGTGCCATAACCCAGCCCTCTCTCCCATTGCAGGCTCAGATCCAGGGCATGTGTTCCGCGGCTCTGGCTGGTGGGGCCCCCCCCCAAAGGGGTCCTTCTCCTTACCCTGCCCAGGGGGGCACTGGGCAGAGCCGCAGAACACCCAAAGGACCAGAGAAACATACCCGTTGGGCTCCTATGATGTGGGAGCCTTTTCTGCACGTGCTTGATCTTGGGCATCCGCAGAAAGAGCTTTCCTGGGATGAGAAAGAGTGGAGAGTTAGAAAGTTTATTACTTTCTATCCTGGTGACTCCACAGGACATTAATGGAAATCTGTTAAACTGAGATTTGTAAGAAATCTTTTCCAGGTTTGATGGATCACGGAGGCTCTCCCATTATAGTCTGTTTTCTCTACGAAGGTATTTCAAAATCCTCCTGGGATTCACCATGTATGTATCCCAGGAGAATGCGGATTTCTCATTCAGTCTTTACCTCTGCAAAGGAAACGACCAAAAGGTCTTTCCTAAAAAAAATAAAAATAAAAAAAAAAGTAAAACACGCATTTCCTCAATATATAAAAGGGATGGTCACACTTTTTTATAATGTTAAAATAATGTTTTTATAATGTTAAAAATGTAATGACAGGTCCGCTTTAAATGACAATTTCTCTACTGTACTGCACCCAAGTAGTCACTGTAAAGTCAGATCACAATCTGATGGAATGTCCAATTTTAGGATTTTTATCCCTTATTAGGTGCAAAGCCATGGACCCTGAGCCAGTTATACATATCTAAATATCCAGCTGAGAAGATCAAACATTTGGGTTGCTGGAAGCACTCATTACTATTAGTTTATGTATATAAAGTTCAAATATTTTCCACTGTGTTGAAATGCCTGGTATAAAAATAAAGACGCGTTACATGGGTAAAGGTTATTGGTCCCAACCTCTGCACAAAATTCACAAGTGTGACACAATTATAAATGTTCAGAATTCTTGGCTGTAAATAGCAAAAACAGGGAACAGATTTATATTTAGAAACTTGTCATCAACATTACTTTTTTTTTTTATTACATTCTACTTAGAAAACTATTTTATTTATTTTACTATCAAAATATAACTTTTATGTGGATTGTTTGACCCAGAGGAGCCCAGATATAAGGAGAGATTAGCTGAACGGAATCTATTCTCCCTTGAGAAGAGACGTATAAGGGGGGATATGATCACCCTGTATAAATATATAAATGGTATATATAAAGAACAAGAGGGCACTCTTTGCGTTTGGAGGAAAAGAAGTTTAAGCTCCGGATAAGGAAGGGATTCTTCACTGTAAGGTCTGTGAAAATGTGGAATCGGCTCCCTCAGGAAGTGGTTTAAGCAACTTTTACAGATTTCTTTAGGAAAAAGCTGGATGATTTCTAGAAGCACAGAATATAACTGGGTATGACGGCTTTAAAGTAAAGATAACAGAGACTGTTGATCCAGGGAACATCCGATTGCCTGGACTGAGGAATTTTTTCCCCTGCTGGAGCAAATGGAACCAGATTTTTTTTGCCTTCCTCTGGATCATCTATGTCTTATAGGGTTTTATACCAGGGATATGTTTATTACCCTAGAAATTGAACTTTTTAATGGTCTGTTTTTAACCCAACTATGTAATTATGTAAGATATCGGTCATTCATCCACCAAAGCAATAAAACTGAACAATGTGATCAGCGTCTGAGCCAATACATAGCACCAAGGACAATACACTATACGTGTCAATGACAGGTATTCAGCGACTCTGTGAATCTGGCAAACAAACCACAACAACTTAACATCACAAGTGACCATTTTTGCACTTAATAAAAAGTTTGGCGACACGCGCCGCGTCCTACAACATACTAGTTTTGCCATATTGCATTGTTATTTAAAATTAAAATGCATGTTTGAGTAGCCTGTATGTTACCAGGACTTGAAACTGGCGGATGTGTAATAAACATTTTTATTGCTGTTTTTATTTTACTTGTATACCATTTTTATTTTTACAATATTTATTATAATATTTATTATTTATATCTAGGGTAAAGCTATAACATGCATTCACATAGGATTCTGGGTTTTCTAATAAGAAGGCTTTCTTATTAGAAAACCCAGAATCCTATGTGAATGCATAACACTGGATCCATGGTTTGGCACAGCACTTTATTATTATTAATAATGATGTTTTTATCTGAGGAAAGGGCTGTCTCTGGTATTTTTAGCACAAAAGCTGCTGACTTGCTGACTGTAAATGGTAACTAAGTAATGATAAAAAGAAACATTGCTATGAATGCTTTGTTAAGGCTGCTGGAATACAGAGGAACCTGCTCATTACTGCGTCATAACAGTGATTCTCATCCAGGGTTCCTCCAGAGGTTGCTTTGGGTTCCTTGAGCAATTTGCACCTCTCAGGTCAGTTTAAATGACACCAATGTTTTTTTTTTGGCTATCTGTAGGGGTGACATTCTTCCCAATGGCTTCCCACTGACCACTGAACCAATGTACTGTGATCTGTGGATATAGTAGTAGGGGTTCTCTAAGACCTGAAAGTTATTTCAAGGCTTCCCCCATATTAAAAAAGTTGGGAAACACTGCTGTAGGACATAAATATTTCAGACTTAGCACCTTGAAAGGAAAATGAATCATGTATTAATATTATTATTATTATTATTAATATTATTAATAAATAGGATTTTTATAGCACCAACATATTACACAGCGCTGTACATTAAATAGGGATTGCAAATTACAGACAGATAGAGACAGTGACACAGGAGCAGGAGAGGGTCCTGCCCAGAAGAGCTTACAATCTAGTAGGTGGTGAAGTCTCATACAATAGGAGGGGAGATATGGAGTGGTGGGAAGTAGCGAGGGTTTAAGAGACGGGGGAAGGCGGGTAGGCAAGTCTGAAGAAATGGGTTTTGACGGACAAATGACAGACAGATACAGACAGTGACACAGGAGGAGCAGAGGACCCTACCCCGAAGATCTTACAATCTAAGAGGAGTACCTTAGTGCAAAGATTGATTTTATAACATGCTTACATGATTTTTAAAAAAATGAAAGTGTATGTATACATCCTGTATTCTAGTTTTTTTGATTGAGAAACGGTTAAACCCCTATCAGTTCCTTTTTTGCTATCTGTTTCCCTTTCACTTCCCGTCCAGAGACGCAACAGGAAATGGAAGGAAATCTGTAAAGAATGAGGGCCATTTACCTTACTGAATGTCATCTAAGGAACGGGTCTACTGATTAGAAGAATTTCACTCACCTCTTGTTCAGGTGAATTTTTTTGTGATTTCACATTTCTGTCTCTGGGTCTCAGAACAAATAATGAAATGCAATCTTAAGAAAAATATAATAATAATATAATAACAATAATAAATAAAAATAATAAAAAGGGAAAATGGATTTTTAAAAAATGTTCTCTAAATAAAGCATAAACAGTCCTTCTTTTTGTGTAACTTTTTTTGGAAATTTCTGCACCTCGGCTGTCTGTTAATTAAACAGGGAGATAAAACCGGATCCTCGCTGAGTAAATAACGGCTGCGCTGTGGCTTCAGCAATGGTAATTATGCATGGCAGCTGCCAGGATTTATCTACCGCTTCCCAGGTTTCTCAGTTATAAGTTTTTGATTTGTTGGAATGATTTAAAGGCTTTAAATTGTGCATTACGCACCAGAACACCGAGGTGACACTGCAGGACGTGGGTGTTTGTGTGTAGTCACTTTCTGGAAGCCAGCAACTAGGAAAGGATTTTTTTTTGTACTTGCTGACTTCTGTTGTGGTGACTGCAACATGAACACACTCTGCTTGCTGAGCCAAAGAATGAAATGTGACCTCTTAACAAGGTACGATCTATTAGAAAATATTCGTTTTGCTGTCTTAAAAAAATTATTTAAAGTTATTCATTTTTATATATTTTTTTCAATACCTTTATTGATTTGTGACTTGTTTAATAATATAAGTTATTAAACTGGTTTACTATAGAACTCATATTCACTTTAAATTGATAATCAGGTTATTATTATATATTTAAAAAACAAACAAAAGTCTTTAAAGTCAACACAAGCACAATATTTCTATATTCTAAATACTTCTTTATTTTCTAAATTTTTACCTTGAATTTTTATTGTTTCTAAGCTTTGTTGTTTTTAATATTACTTTTTATAGAATCTTTTGCTTTCATTTTTTTCAATATTTAATTTTTTACATTTTTTTATGTCAATATAAATTACAGTAATATTTTTAAAAATTATTTTGTGTTATTTTTTATTGTGGAAATAATTATTTACTAATTTCTAATCATTATTTTTTATTTTATTTTTTTTTCATAACATTTACCCTGATGTTTTATACACTATCCTTCAATTTGTTATTCAATTTTTTAGATTTTATTAAATATTGTATTGTATTATTATAGTCAGCAGCTTTTGTGCTATTGTCTGAAAACTTCAGGCATTCATGTGCAAGTTGATTCTTTATAGCGTTCTTTCACTTGGTAATTATTAAGGACATTTGTTTATATCTTTCATCTCTTTTGATCAATATTAATTATTTCTTAGGTTTTAATACATTTTTATTCAACTATAATGTTCACCTTTCTGTTCAGTTACACATTTCATTTTTAATTAGTTCATTTTGAACAGTTTTTACCTAATATTTTCTCATGAATATAAATATTCGGAGTCATGTTAATTAAGTGTGTGTTTGAAATATGAAAAATAATTATCGCAATTGTGTAATTAGCACATCATATGGTACTAAATATTTCTGGTTATGTTTAGGTGCTATTTCCAGGTAAAATGATTGATTCTAAATATATTCACATGGGTATAGTCACTTGGATCTGAATATATTCACATGGATTACCTATGATAGGTGATCCATACTAAAAACAACTATTTTGTAATTGAACCATTACTATGGACTGGTTAAAAACCTGAAAGATGCATTATTTGTTCTATTCAACCCTCAACAAAAAGTTTTAGATCCAAGTGGCATTTAATAATTGTCTACTTCTAAAGACTGACAGAGAATCCCACAGCCTCTTGGGATACATGCGTCATTTATCCAGCATGGTGGCTCAGGGCTTAGCACTCCGGCCTTTGCAGCGCTGGGGCCCCAGGTTCAAATCTTGGCCAGTGCACTATCTGCATGGAGTTTGCAGGTTCTCCGTGTCTGTGTAGGTTATGTCCGGGTACTCCGGTTTCCTCCCACATCCCAAAAACATGCAGTTACCCTAATTGGCTTCCCCCTAAAATTGACCTTAGACTGTGGTAATGATATATGACTATGGTAGGGACAATAGATTGTGAGCTCCTTTGAAGGACAGCTAGTGACATAACTGGACTTTGTACAGTGCTGCGTAATATGATGGTGCTATATAAATACTGTGTAATCATAATTTTTCCCAGGAGGTTGCAGGCTGCTCCTTATGCGCATGCCTGAGATTGGGCATGTGTCATAGGGGGCTTTCTGGAAATGTAAAAAAAAAGATCAGCCTACATTTTCAGGAAGACGTGTCACTCGATTTCACACCTGCACCATGGGCCTGATTTATTAAAGCTCTCCAAGAATAGAGAGGATACACTTTCATCTGGGAAGCTGGGTGATCCAAAAAAGCTGGAATGGATCTGGTCCGCAATTGAAAATATTTGTTAACAAATTATTTTAAGAAATCAATTCCAGGTTTGCTGGATCACCCAGGCTCACTGATGAAAGTGTATCCTTTCCAGCCTTGAAGAGCTTTGATAAATCAGGCCCAGTGTATTGTCGGGTATAAAAGAACGGTCGGGTATAAAAGTCGGTATGGCACAGGACCTACCAGATTTAGCCTACAAACACACGTCGGATGATTCTTGTCTGATAATCCGATTCTCAGGGCTGGTATCAGATGAGAATCTGGTGTATGTACAGCTCTTGTGTGATGTCGTTCATGGATTCGTGCTGGCGGAATTGTAATACAAGTAAAGGGGAGAGAATGCAGCGGGTGGCGCTCCGTCTCCCCTCCCCCTCTCCATAGAGCAGAGCAGTCTTTTGTCATTGGAAAGGATTGTGAAAGATCCTTTCCAACAGCAATTATTAAGCTTGTGTACATAGCCTTAGTTTGCAGAGGGATCAACGTCTTTACACCTGCAAAGGTGTTATCATTTTTTTGCTTGAAGTTCCACTTTAGAAATATGAAGTTGCATAAAAGCCTTTTTCAACCTGAGTTCCGCAGATCCCCAAGGTTCTATTAAAGTTTGGGGTTCCTTTTAAAGAAAGAGAAGGGGGCACAATTGTAAGGAGCATGCTTCCCCCCATCATGCGAATGTACCGGGATGTATCTTGGGTTCCTCCATGTCCATAGGGTTGGCAAAGACTGGAATTGATGATAAAACATCACCTTCTTCTCATGTTCTGTACAGCAAAGATTCCTTTGTATTTCCATCTATCCCTGAACTAGAATTATCAGTTTTCTCCTGACAGAACTTCCCTGTGGTGATAATGCAGTAAAATAAAGAAAACCTCTTCTGTTTGCTTTCCTCAATAGAACTGTTTGCATCTTCTGGACAGCAACCAAGACAGAGCTTGTACAGTGCTTAGCAGATCTCTCAGCATGGCTAACGTACATCTCCGCTTCTATAGATCTGAATACTTAGTACAAACGTATCCCTATTATTTAGTCAACCAATAGAAGTTTATTTAGCTAACTCACCAACTTTCTGGGTGGATGTAAGTTTTATCCTGGCATTCATCTCATTTAGCTGGTGGTGCTGCTTGGGAAATCATTTTATTTGCCGGTATCATCATTAAATGAATTATGGCTGTGATACAATGTTTTTTTAGCACTACCTATTGTGATTAATAGAATGATGGTTGCAGAGAATGGAATCAAGAGATAGGAAGCAGCAGTGCCACCCAGAAGCATAGTAAAACACTATCTGGATATTGCTTTGACGGGTGATATAAAAACAACATAAAAAAATAAAGAGGAAGGCTGGTTAGTTTATTTATTTGTCTGTTTTTTTGGTTGAAGATTTTTTTTAGGGTAAAACAGGTTAAAAATTCATTCCATTATTAATAGAAAAAAAGAGGGGTTTTTTTTGGGCAGGAGTTATTAAAAAACAACAATTTATTAGATATTAGACAAAAAAGTAAAAAGAACCTCAATTCTAAGTTAAACATAAACTGCCCATTAAAGAATGGGTCCAACAAAATGTGAATATTAGGTAAATTATCTCAATGACTGGCGCGTTTCACCGTGTTTTGGCTTCTTCAGGGGAGATTTGTTGAGAAAACATGGTGATGACTTTCTGGAGTTCTAATATGGAGAGGAAATAAATTGAATGGACTCTGTAGTAGTTCACACGGGTCAATGCCCAAAGGATCAGTAGGCATACTACATGTATTAGTAAAAGTTGCGACAGATTGATATAGTTTGGTGATGAGACTTGAGGTGGAGGCTGCAGTGGGAGAGCTGCCCACCAGTAAGGGTTTGGTGGCGGCATCTGCCGGTTAGCACTGCACATGTGCTTAGAGAAATGGGTGTTTTAGGGTATTTTATAAATAAATACTCTGACACCTATCCTACCCCCTAAATGTAACCCTTCACATTTAATTACTTTTTGTTACTAAAACCTTACCCCGATCCTAAGGAAATGCAAAACAAATTAACCCTTATGCTTGACTAATCCCAACATTTACAATCTTTTCAAACTCAGCAGTTCAGCTCCTATGGCCCCTATTCTAGCTATAACTCAGTAGCTCAGCTCCCCCTGCTCCTCTTCCCAGAAGTGCTCAGTAGCACTACTCACCTAGCTCCTACCATCAGTGAATTAGCAGCCTTCTAACACGGAGCAGGGGTTCTGGCAATGGCGAGCAGGGGGGAGCTGAGCTGCTGAGAGGAGACCTTCAGTGCGTCTTCATTAAACTTTGCAGAGGAATTACTGCACAGTGCTTGCAGATAGTCAATGAGGACTTAATTTAAAGCTTTTTTACTATGGAAGGTTCATTTAAAGGCATATTTTAATCTCTGAATATGTTTTTTTTTGATAAACACCCAATAAAAACAGGCTTTACCAACATATAATATGATTTTCAAGAAAGCACAGAATATGTATTATGATAGCTGGTTTTAAAAGTGAACTTTTGGAATAATTTCCAATATGTTTACCTTTCCATTATTAAATGATGAATCCTGTTCTGGGTGAAAGGTTGGACCTGGAGAGATTTGCTGTCCTGGAGCTGTTGCTAGTATTTACTAATGCCCATACATACTTCTTTTCAAGACTGCGAACTGTGTGTGCATTTTGTGTTGTTCAGCAATTGTTTTGTTCCTTGTTGCCTATGCTGCACTTGCTGACAAACATCTCTTCTGCTTTGAAAAAAAGCAAATATTTGCCGTTTGTTTATGGCTTGCTTTCTAGTAACATACATTTGTCATTGTATTATGATTGTCATTTATTCTTTGTGTATCTTTATAATTATTCGTTTTTGGTATTTTTTATACATTGGCTTTCAAATGCAAAGAACTCCTAACACAATAAAAAATAAAGACAAATGATAAATAGTTACATAGTTAGGCTGAAAAATGACTTAAAGAGGAAGTAAACTCAAAAACAACCCAAAACAAAAAAATGTACTTACCTTCAATCCCGCAGAGCAGTCGATCCGTCCAGGGGTTTCTTTCATCAGTTGTCTACCGTTTTATGTAAAGTGAAATTTCTGAGTTTAGTTTCGTTTTTAGTCCATCAAGTTTAACCGCTACGGAAATAAACTTACTAGAAACATGCCTATTCCATATATAAACATAGTTATTCCAGAGCAAGGTAAAAAAGCCCTATAATGCATGGTTCAATTTACTCCAACAGGTGAAAAGAATTCCTTCCTGATTCCATGAGAAAATCAGATGTTCTCTGGATCAACACAGACAAATGTAGAATGTTAGAGTAACTTATTATATTCTAAGAAGAGCTGGATCATCTACAAGGTAACCACAGGCAGGAGCCTAGGGCTTTGTAGATGTCCAGGTGGCCCATTTCCAAGCTTCATAGATCAGAGGGAAAGCATACCTGGGCAGAGCTGGTTTCCTTTCTTTCAATTCATAGGTGAGAATGGACTTGTAGGCAATCGGTTCACAACTTTTTGGACCATACCACTATAGACAATGAAAATAGGGAGGTTCCTTCTGTGCCCACAGCAATCCTTAACAATGTCCATTAAAGGGATGGGGGGACCAAAAATTTCTTTCTTGCCTAGGACCCCATTCTGCCTAAAACTTTGCTTGTGGTTGTGATTCTGTTGTGATATAAAACCGGGAGGACTTTGCTTTTTAGTTTGGTCCTTGGTAAAGCTTTATTTTTGTGCCAATTAATTAAGGACCGTATGGTGTATGTAAGCCTAACCTAAACCAAAGGCAAATTGTATTAATGATAAGGAGGTTATTAGAATTCTGATTCACAAAACCAGAGGGTCCTAATGTGACCCAAGAAGAGCTAATGGGTCCTAATGCCCTGGTGACAAGCAGTGAACCTGGGAAGAAGACTGGAATAAAGCTCCACTGAATCTTTTCACCATGCACTCAATTGAAGAGCTTGTTTTTAAACCCTATCAACCATTGGGATTTGGCTAATGCACCAGCCAAATAATACCACCATGAAAATTAGAAATGTTTAATGGGTAGGCCATGTCCCCTGAGTCATAATAAATGGTCCTTTTTGATGTGGGACTGTAGGGTACCTTTAATAATACACATACATGACAAATCACTTAGGTACATCCGGCGTGACTCAGATTTGATCTGAGTGTCAAAGATGTGGAAGTGAAGCTGCTGACAAACCAACTGTACTCTTTTTTAACACTAAGGTTGGCGATGGTGTAATCATAAACTATTTTCTCTTTGGCTAAATTTAGAACTTACTTGCTTAAAATTCTTAACATAGTAATTGTTGTTTTAAACCCAAGGCATTGCAACTTTTCTTACAAAAGAAACGTGAAACTGACAGCTTGAGACACATCTTAAAGTAGATGTAAAGTCTGACTGGATAACATTTCACCTACCTGTAAACTTTTTGACACGGGAAGGAGGAATAAATAGTAGCAATAATTATAAAGGCAAAGGGCATGCATCTTCTACATCTCCAGTATTTTGGACCTATGGGACCACGTGTACAAGTGGTCAAAAGTGATCATTCTGGGTGAAGCTCAGGACACACACTTGCTTGTCAAATTAATATAAAAAGCGGCCTCTTCTTCTCAATAGCTGGCATTGAAGATCTTACATTCTCTTGTTATATTATTGAGGGTGAGGGACCTACATTCTATATATATATATATATATATATATATATATATATATATATATTCTTTTTACATGGGTATTGACCTTTTGGACCCTTCCTTATATTTTCAGGTTTTGGTAAGACCCTGTGCTGAGTCTGCACATTTGCTGTAGTCATTGGGAGGGGTTCCCACTCTCTCTGCTGGATATTATATTCATAGTATGGGAAATGTAACAGGAAAAGTGGGAAAATTACCAAGTGACCGGGAACAAACCTGGGATTTTATAATCCAGGCCTCAACATTGTCTGAAACATCACTTTGGTATGGACTGACCCTTTAAATATAAAGTCCAAGCCATGGGTAGATAATGAAAATTAATGGCGGAAGACTTTCTGATTATTCACTTATCTCTATCCAGCCTGTCATGTACTACGTGACTTATATTAGATCTGTCCTCCATGGAGTATCGGAGATGTGGAAACGAAGCTGCTGACTAACCATCTCTAGTTTTTTTTCATTGGAACACTAAGCCTGCAATTGTGCAGACGTAACCTGTTTATCCTGTGCTAAATTTAGACCATGCTTTGTTTAAATACTTACAATAGTGAATTTTTTATTTTGTGTTTTAAAGCTGTAGGTTGTAACCTTTCATACAAAAATAATATAAAAGGATAAAGCGAGATAATAGTAAATTAATCTTTTTGAATAGAAAGGAAAAAAAAAAGACTGAATCCTGGTATTTGTTACCATGAGTAATCGGCTGCTCGGTTTTTACATTCTCACCTATCGTGTATAATATTGCAGGTGAAAAACCTACATTTCTGCTATCAGGTATAAAAATAGCATTGAGCTTCCAGTGTTACTAAAAGTAGCGTTCCTCCAGGCTAGACTTCTCCTTGACTAATGCATGGGAAATATGCTTAGGAGAAGAAAGGGGCTGCAGAAAATGCTTACTATAAAATTTTTCTATTCTGTGGGATGACGCTTATTTGTACTCCTTTAGCCACAATGACTTTCTGCAGAAGCTGCTCTAAAGCTTTCTTTATACAAGAAGGTTGGAGAAGCGGAGGACGGGAATATTAGACAGCTGGAGTAATAGTAGAATAATGCCACTGCTCTCTCTGGTGTCAATGCTTTTAAACTTTAATAGCCAGACAGATGTAGAATGTTGAAGAAACTTACTGTGCTCTAGGAAGAGCTGGATCATCTACAAGACAATCCCAGCCTAGGGCTTTGTAGGAGTCCATGTGGCCCATTTCCAAGCTTCATAAATCAGGGAGAAAACATTCTGGCTCCACTTAATGCTACCTTTCTTTACTTCTCTACTTAACATAGGGGAACCATTTAAAATAACTTTATAAATTACTATATCCATAGATCATAGTACATTATAATGCTGGTTAGTATGGAAGGCTTCACATTGATGGCCAGTGGGATTACATTGATTATAATTACATGGATGGCCAGTGGGAAGGCCACCGCCCTTATAGATAGCCAAAAGATCATTGGTGTCAGTTAAATTGACCTGACACATATTGCTCATTGCTCAAGGTACCCCAACCAACTACTGTAGGAATCCGGGTTGGGAAACACTGATCTAGACCATCAACTTGGAGTATTGGAGCAACATGGCCTTGGTATGAATCCTACTATAAGTGTGCATCACGGTCCCATTTATTTATATTAGTAAACTGTATTTTGGACAAGCTGTTTTGACTCTTTAAATGGACCTTCGACTAGAATTGAAGGCCCACTTTGGCCACACTCTCTACCCCTTCCTATATCACCTAGTAGGTGAAAAACATATTTTAAGGGAAAAGTTAGGGTTATATATATATTACCCGTCTTCTACATGACTGAGCATCATCTTTGTTGAGTCTTTTGGAACACAGAGAAAATAAAATGCGAAGACACTCCAGTCCAATGCAAGACTACTAAGATTTCATGTGTTCTTGTTCCATGGGATCCTACCTGGAAGGGTGCTGACAATGGTCCTTGCCTAGGCCCTGTGGGTGGAAGTTGGGAGTAAAGCATGTTTAATTGTAATTATATGTTTACAAGTAGAGATTTGGGGAGGGTGGCAAGCCAACAAAATTGAACCTTCATGCTTATTGGAAAGTTTGCTTTACGTTCTCCTAAAATGTCCTAGAAGGGATAGAATATACAGATCTCCACTTTTTGGCCACCTAATGTTTGCAATGATTTGGCCCTGCAGCCATGTACATGGGGGTATTGGGAAGGTTTGTCTGGCCCGTTGCCCTTGTGGAGCTCAGCATCCTCTGCTGTTTTGCACTTGCAGTCATAAACTCAGAATTGGGGTAATATTTATCACTGGAATCTATAATTCATTTTGTGTTATCTGGGGTCTCATCGTCATCTGACAATTATCTTGCCTAAATCCTTTTAAACTTTAAAAAATCCTTTTGGCTTTAGTTGAATTTCGAGGTGTTGATTGCTATACATGAGTATTAGGTATATCAGTGGTTCCCGTAAAAATATGCCACCAGCCACAACTTCCTCTATGGCACCCACAACTACCAAGGTCTGACTCAGGCAGTGGTCAGCCTTCGCCCACAGAATTGTTCACAGAATACAGAATTCAGAATCTTTAGTCATGTCTGCAGAATAGGAGAGCCCACACATGGTAAATCTGGTTCAGGTAATTAACTATTACATTTTAACACACTGAATAATATTTGAATAACCTGGCTTGATAAAATCCGGATGTGTTCCAAGGCTCTGCCTGTATTTTTCATAAAGAGGAATCTTTAAGCTCAGACATTCTTTACAGCTTATATAGGCAAAAATGTTACATTTCAGTTTAGTGCAATCAGTAAAATAAATTCTGATTGCTCATTGGTTGCTGTATAGGTGAATCCAGCTGGGAGAAATCCCTAACATCCATTAGCCAATAGGAGTGCTTGCTGCTGTCTTATGCCAACACAAATCGACCAGTTATTAAAGTAAACAGCAGATTGTCATCCTATTAGCTAATGGTTGTTAGAAAATGCTCCAGTTAAAAAATGTTGGATATTAGGCACAATTGGTTGTTTGGTCGGTTGAGTGTTACCTGGGGTCTGTGAATCTTGCTTGTATTGTAAAGTTTTACATGTTTTGCACTGCAGGAACCTCAGCAACTACATATTTAGTTGGCTTTAGACTTTAATAGTTTTTTTGGTGACTCACACGATTACTGTAAATGAGAAATTAGCAAAACATTTACCACCATGGCACATTTTCCCACACTATCACAGGAGTAATCACCTAAATTCCATCTGACAAAAAGGAGAAGAATGTGACTAAAGCAATATTGCTGCGCGATACAAAACTGGGGCTGTGGTGAATGGATTGTACCACCAGAGGGCGCACTAGAACATCCCATTACCCCCCCTGTACCAGGCTAATGTACTCCAAATAATGATTAAATGAACTAATTTTGGTTGGCTTGTATTGGTTTATATATTGATGAGACTAAAGCTTTAAATCTTTGGAATATAATTTTTTTTATATATATGTTCATTTCTGGTAAAAATAAATGAACCCATCCTTATTTTAAGTTTCATATTTGTTTTATATTGTAGTTTATTGTGCTACTTATTTAAAAGAGCAACAAGTAAAACTTCTCCTGCTTCGATAAAGCTGTAGTAAGCTCAGAGAGGGCAGGGCTTGAATCACTTAACACTCCTGTCTTTTCTTTTTGATGGTTCAGATTCACAGCTGTTTAGATAGTAAAGGTTCCAGCAACCAGATGGGCTTAAATGGGGTAATCTGGTGGTTCCATTCATCCATGCTCCATACAGATCCTGGATTTTGCCTTTGTAAGCATTTGTGATTATCTCAGGTAAGATCAGATACATAGCTGACCAATGGCAGAAATGTAAAACGGGCAAGTGTTGCTTAAACTGAACCAAAATCAAAGCTTTGCCATCTTACAGGTCAATCAAGAATTGTTACGGCATCTAAATAATGCCCTGACAAATGTTCTTCTTGCCATGAATTCCTGCTGTAAAGTGAAGGTCACTAGGCCCTCTTGTTCTTTAACCTGCAGTGTAACCTAAGGCATGGCAGCCTCTGACTGCTGGTGTTATGAGATATGGTTCGTTGACAGTTCTGTTCTGCTTCCTGTTCTCCTTGCTGAAGAGAAAGCTGAACCTGAGAACCTGCAGTGCCAGGATTTCCCTGCTTCTTCATAATCCATTCCTTGGTTTAGTGCTTCCTTCACCCAGTCCTTTTCTTAATTATTACTCCAACAACCATTAGGGGGAAGCTTTAAACTAAAAAGCAAAGCTCAGTCACTACCAAGCTTCCCCCCTTCACGTATAGTCACAGTGCAGAACAAGGCATGGTAATGGAGAATAACTAAGTAATGGAGAATCTGCAGGGAGCCCATGGGCAATCCTGGTGACTGGTACATTGGCCCCGCGTTCATTTTTTTGCTTTCGCAGTTTTGGCTCTTTTTAATATTGGTACCATGGTTTATAAACCTACCTAAGTCACTAAGCCACCATGAAATCCACCATTTCTTTTTTTTTTTACAGGGCACTCATCATTGCCCACACCTTATGTTGTGTTTCCCTCTACTAGGGAGACAAGGCACACCTTTGACATTAGGATGAAAAGGTCAATCAAGGGGGTCACTACAGGTACACAAAGTCACGGTGCAGAAGAAGATGTGGTAATTTAGTAATGGAGAATAATAACCAGCAGGAGCTAACGGCAATAATGGTGACCTATTCTTTGGTCTCTACTTACCTTTTTGGCACACCTTCTATAGTTTTGGTTCTTTTTGATATAGGTACCCTCCAAGGCCCTGGTCAAGTTAGGCCACTCATTGCAAGACTTCATACACTTAGGTTAGCCACTGATGACTTCATGAAACACCCTCATCCCCCACTCCCTATGATTTGTTTCCCTCTACCAGAGAAGTGGGGGGCACCTTTGACATTAGGAAGCAAAGCACTACCTCTACCCATCTGCCATCTGCACACAAGTCATGGTGAAGAACAGGACATGTTAGGTTTGTAATGGAGAACCTGCAGGGAGCCCACACTGGTGACTCGCTCTTTGGTCTCTGTTTAGCATTTCTTGCCACAGTTTCCACATTTCTGGCTTTTTTGATATTGGTACCATGTAAGATCCTGATCAAGATGGGCCATCCATTGGAAGAATTCTCACGGGGCCCTCATATATTCATATCATATTCATATGATCTCTTCCCCCCCTACCAGGGTGGCAGGGGGTACTTTTGACATTAGGAAGCAAAGTTCTACCTCTACCAAGCTGGTCATCTGCATCATGGTGCAGAGAATGGCATTGTAATTCACTAATGGAAAACCTCCTGGGGGCCCATGGGCAATACCGGTGACTAGTCCTTTGGCCTCTACTTACCATTTCTTGGCACAGCTTCCACAATTCCGGGTCATTTTGATGTACCCTCTATAATCCTAATAGGCCATCCATTGCAAGAATTGGAAGAATAGAACTCATTAGGAAACAGACTCTCCTCATGGCCCATTGCCCCCTACCTGCACCACTGCCATTTGGTGTTCCACATATCCCCAGAACTGGCCTTACTGTTAATAAACAAATGAATCCTTGCCTTGGATGACAAACAGTTTTCATCCTGGCACATACAGGGCACAGCGCTTCTATCCTTAGCTCCACTTCTTTAATGAGAGTTAAAAATAGTCCCAGCTTGCCAAGGGTTCTAATCACAATCTTTGGAATCTGACGCTCTGTAACATTTTGTTCTATCGTATAAATAAAATCAGAAGCTCGATACTTTCTAAAGGTTAGGTTTGCTAAACAAGCCCCCGGCCCACTGCGAAGCCCTGGCAGCGGCGCAACTGCAAAAAGGATTAACCGTCGTCTTTTGTACGATTGATGGTTTTATAGATGTAAGGCCGGCTTTCGGTTTTTCTACCGCTGGCACACACAAGCTTGCCCGGTCTGGGAGCATTCGTTGGCTCTCGATGATGTTTACATGAGTCGGTCGCTGGCACCGTACCAACAATACCTAAAATACCTCTGAATAGAAAGCTGCCAGCGAGCGTCCGAGAGCAGAGGATATAGCTAACAATAGCCAGAGATTATTGGTTATTTTTAGAGGTGTGTAAAGCATCCGCAACGTTCACCAAAGGCCGAGGATTCTGCAGAAACAGGCGCGTTCATTCGAGTCTTTTAATCTGCATTTCCTAGATTATTCCTGGGGGACATTTAAAAAAAAGTATTGCTGAAATTATATCGGGTATTGCAATTTGCTAAAAATATGACATTGGGCCAAAAAATACTCACATGACCAGATGGTAAATAAAACAAATGATTTGGGGTGAATGATTGTACCTTAAGAAGACCATGAAAATGGTATTTTCAATCAATATTTTATCATTATATTAATCAGTCATTAATCAGGACTATCTGTTCCTTGATCAATACTTCATCAATATATATTTGTATCAAATATTGCTTAGGAATGCTTGTTCTTTGTTCAGTCAATATTTTATATATATCGATTTAACACTGATCAGTAAAATTTGTTTCTTGTTTGATCAATATTCAATTATTATCAATCAATCAATATTTGATCAACATAGCAGTTGACCATTGCTTAGGATTTCCCGTTACTCGCTTAAATGTTGATTGATAGTGCCGTTTTTTTTGTTAATTATTATTTTAATTGATGATTGTTAGAAACTCTGATTAATATATTGATTAAACTTTGATCCATAATGTTTGTTCTTCGTTTGATCAATCCATTTTTCAAACATTGTTCTTCCTTTGATCAATATTTGCTAAGCATTTCAGCTGGTCATTGATTAAGAATTCTTTGTTTGATCAATATTCTATCAATATATTGATTGATCAGTATTTCTTGTTTTTTTATTATTACTTGATCAGTGTATCAACTGATCAATTTTCTATTTTTTTATCAATATCTGATCAATATATCAATTAAACATTGATCAGAAATGCTTGTTCTTTGTTGGATTGATATCTGATCAATATATAGATTAAACATTGATGAAGGTTGTTCTTTGATCAATATTTCATCAATATATCAGTTGAACATTGATCAGTAATGCTTGTTTCTTTGTTTGATTAATATTCAATCAATATATTGATCAGACATTGTTCTTCTTTTGATCAATACTTGATCAGCATATCAGCTGATCATTGTTTAGGATTTCCTTTTATTTGTTGGATCAATATCTGGTCAATATTTTGTCCAGACATTGATTGGGAATGCCTGTTTAGCAATTTATTGATTTATTATTGATTAGTAATACCTGCTGTTTGTTGAATAATATTTTAACAATATATCCAATGATTATTGTTTATCAGTGCTTGGTATTTGATTGATCAATATCTGATCAATGTATTGATTGAAGATTGATTAGGAATGTTTTTTGTTTTGTTTGATCAATTTACTGATCGAAAATTGTTCTTGTAATCAATATATACAATGATCATTGTTTAGGAATGTCTGTTATTTGATCGATCAATATCTGATTAATATATTGATAGAACAATGATTAGGAATGCCTGTTCTTTAATTAAAATCGGATCAATTGATCACTTAAACATTGATAGGGAATACCAATGTTTGTTGATCAATAACACTGGGGAACAATTTTGAACACATTTTTTGTTGACTTCCATTTTTAAGCTTATTAATACTAAAATAGGTATGCTCATTCTAAAAGTGCAGTTAGTTTACTTCTATCACGTCAGGTTTTTTCTCTACCAAATATAATATTGTGATTACTGTAACGTGGATTTGTATAGGCTTTTCATTTACATGTAAGACAGTGTGGTCAGAGGTTGTGCGCTCCTCCACGTAATAAATAAGCTAAATTTATTTTCCTACTTACACACTTATTTCCTTTCTTTCAGATCATGTCTGGCTCTGCTGTTTCTCATAGTAAGTCTCTAAACAACCCTGATTCATTTTATTATATCTGTGGCAGTTTCACCATTCCCAGTCAAAGGGCGAACATCAGCACATTTGTAGAGCAGGTCTATCTGGCATATTTCAAAGTAAACTTGGTCATCAAGATAAGTCTTTGGCCCCTCATAAGGTGTGCAAACAGTGTGTGGAGGGTTTATGGATGTGGACAAAGGGAACACGTGATGAGATGCCATTCGGTACACCTATGGTTTGGCGAGAGCCAGGAGATCATTTCAGTGACTGTTACTTCTGTATAGTAAAAACTTCAGGATATAACAAGAAAAATAAATGTAACATAGAGTAT
>NC_092865.1:55686940-55691305 GCF_032062135.1 Pyxicephalus adspersus | reverse complement strand
ACTATTCATCGATAGCCCAAAGCAGAGCTTAAAGTGCGTCCTGCTTCACAATAGCAATATATTTGGGTCAGTCCCAATTGGACATTCAGTTTCTCTTTGTGAAGAATATACAGACATAAAGAGAGTCATTGAGTTGTTGCAATATCACCAACACAATTGGGTCATCTGTGTTGACCCTAAAATGGTATGCTTCCTCTTGGTCAGCAACGCGGATACACCAAGTATCCCTGTTACCTGTGCATGTGGGACAGCGGAGCTCGTGAGAGGCATTGGGTGGAAAGAAATTGGCCTCCATGATTTGCCCTAAAACCAGGTGATCCAAACATTGTACATGAGCCACATGATGATAGAAAGAACATTATATTCCCACCTATACACATGAAACTGGGTCTGATGAAGCGGTTCGTTAAAGCTTTGGCAACTGAAGAAGACTGATTCAAGTACCTCGTTTTGGCATTTCCTAGCCTGTCATTTGAAAAAAAATAATGGCCGGTATGTTTGATGGTCCACAGATTGGGCAGCTCATCAAAGATGAACATTTCATCAGGACAATGTCAGCCATTGTCAAGGACTTTCTTGGAAACACACGAACAAATAATTACACAGAAATTGTCCAGAAACTCTTGGAGAGCTACAAAATGCTTGGTTGCAATATGAGCATCAAGGTGCATTTTCTGTATAGCCATCTTTCTATATTCCTGGAAAACCTTGGTGCAGTCAGTGATGAGCAAAGTGAACGATTCCACCAAGATCTGAAGGTCATGGAATGACGGTATCAGTGTAGATGGGATGTTCATATGATGGCTGACTATTGTTGGAGCATTCGGCAGGACACCAGAACACCGCAGGAAAAGCTATAAGTGTAAATTTTTACCTTAACCGCTTACCCAAATATTTTCAAATGTTTTACTGTAAAAAAAATGTCAGAGTAACAATAAATTCTTAACAATAAATTTCTAAACAAGAAATTTAAATAAACAGTACATTCAAGTTATTATTTCATTATTTTTTCATTGTATGTAAAATTTGTGTTTTTTTGACAAAAATGAAGGGTACCCTGTATCGTAAAAACTGAATGTGATAGCAAAAAACTGGGGTCATTTCTGGATTCACCACCCAAAAATTAGTAAAAAAACAAGTGTAAGATCTAACTCAACAAAAAATGTGTTCCCCGGGGTAATCAATATTCAGCCAGGAGAGCCATTTGTCCACTAAAACATTGTTGAAAATTCCTATTGGTTAGCTGGAGGGCTCCTGGCTGCTCATTGGTTCTGCTGGTCGATGGCTGCACAGCTGTAACCAGGTAAACGAATGGCATCCAGGAAATATCAATCATTTTCAATGATTATGAAGCAGTTTTAGGAACAATCAATTCATTGAAGATTTTTCCCAGCAAAAAACTGGACGGTGAAAAGAAAAGCAGCAGACTGATAAGCTCATCAATGTCACTCTGCTCTCTCCACCTATCAGCATACTTCTTGTATTGCAGCACAATTTTCTGAGTTTTGCTGTGCAGATTGTACAGGGGTTACAAGAAACTAATACCGGGTCAGATCCACACTGCTTGTGTTAGGAATTCATTTCATGATGCAATAATGTCTTAATACAGCCTAAGGGAAGCCAATTACCTAGCTGCATGTTTTTGGGATGTGTGAGGAAAATGGAGTACCCAGGGGAAACCCATGCAAACATGGAGAGAACATACAAACTCCATGCAGATAGTGTCCTGGCCGAGATTCAAACCTGGGACCTAACGCTGCAAAGGCCAGAGTGCTAACCACTGAGCCACCGTGCTGCCCGTTTTCACCACCTTCACCACTTTCACCAAACTAATGAACGTATTATATTCCTTTAGTAATTCGCCCCCAGAAAATCTCTCACCAGCTTTTATTTTCACTATCCATCAGCTGTTAGGATTCTGCCCGGTGCCCTTGGCACAGCACGGCATGCAAGGTTGCCCCCCCACCCTCAGGTAGCTGCTGGATTGAACAGGTCTGCCCATAGCAGACGGGGCCGGCCGGGCACCTCCAGGCACACACAGCTCTTTCTGGATTGGAGTTGCCAAGGTTGAATCAGAGCCCTCCCCCGGTGACACATTCACGGTCACAACTCTGTTTGACTTTCACTGGCTTCCAAGGGCTCTCAGAACACCTTTTACCGGGACAGAAAGGAATCCAATGAGGGCCATGGAGACGCTCGGGGTGCAGATGTTCCGGCCCAACTTGTACTGGTAAGTCGGGGTGCTGATTGCACTACCTGTGTCACCCCCTGCACTGGTGGAGGGGTCCTGTGCCTAGGCAGCCTTGTCATTGTTATAGCTTCATCCCAGCTTCTGGGGACAAACCACTGGATGTAAAATAGGGGGGTGCACTTATATTATTATATTATTATAAACCGAAAAAACTTTTTGCAGTTTATCAAAACTTTGTTTTTTATGAATGATCATTTTAATCCCATGATGCCCATGTACACCATTGTTCCTCCACATTTGGGGAGCACGGAATTATTTTTGGGTGTCATCACTAATAATAGGACGTCTGATTATTATTAATAAACAGGATTTATATAGCGCCAACATACTACGCAGCGCTGTACATTAAATAGGGATTGCCAATGACAGACAGATACAGACAGTGACGCAGGAGGAGAGGACGCTGATTATATAATGTTTTGTGTGCACGGGCGCGTTACAATCTGATTGGACAATTCGATAGGTTTGGGGTGAATGATAGATTGGATGTAATAAAGAATTGTAGAACCTACGTAAAATCTGGTTGTACAAACATAAATGGAATGGGTTTTGTACAACGTAGGTGGTCATACATGTTAGATTGTTAAATCTCTCTACAATCAGCCTGTGTTTTATAACGTTTCATTCAATTTATATCCAATCAGACGAGCCCATAACTGGTGCTTGGGATAGAGGAGATTGTAATGTGTGTGGCTGCATTGTACAATAAGATTTAGTGTGTGGTTAAAGTTGGCTGTACAATATTGGTGTTGGGGACAACCTGAACAATCGATTCTGCTTTTAAGTTTTAAATAAGGCCATTATTCTTTTTACTGTTCTGTAGGATGATTGTACAATTTGATTGTAAGTCATATGGTCAGCTTTAGATTTACCAACAACTAGCATTACAGTCTTTAAAGTCTGTGTCCAATCCAGGACAGATCTTTGCAGATTGTACAATCGTATTGTAACGTGTGTGGCCATGTGCAGATTGTACAATTGTATTGTGATGTATCTGGCCATGTGCAGATTGTACAATCAGATTGTATAATGTCAGCATAGCTTTTTACCTCCTAGCAGAGGATGCAGTCAGGTTGTATCATGTGTGGATGAATTTATACCTGGGACTGACATCCCTATAGATTGTACAATCGTATTGTAACATGTGTGGCCATGTATGTGCAGAGTGTACTGTCTGTGGCTGTTATACCAATAATTATCACCTAGCAGATGCAACAATCAGATTCCATCATGCGTGGCAAAATTTATATCTAAAATCCCTATGTATTGTCCAATCAAATTGTATTATGTGTGGCCAGGTTTATATCAATGTCTGCCTTTGTAGATCCAGCATTCCTCGCCTTACATAGAGCAGTGATATCTGTACGACGCTCATTTGTTCTGTCCCTGGTGATGATCACCGAAAATCGTTTCCACCACCAATGATAGGGTATAGGACATGTGACCTTATGTGATCTGTGATTGGTTGGTTATATTTTATATTAAGTTTGCTCCAAGCATAGCCAAGTGAAACAAACTGCTGTAATCCTAGGGGGTGGGGTCAATAAACACATGATCCACCCCCAAAGAACCCTTCCTGACCAATCAGGAGCTTGTATGAGATTTTGTTTTCTTTGATTATTTTTTTTCTTTACTGCCAATGACAAAGCGGTAACAATTCTATTCTCTCACCATTGGATACAATGTAGCACTGGCTCTGGATACTTTGTTGCACCCAGTGGATTTTTAACTTTCGAAAAAAAAGGGGCATTGCCAGCACCGGCCAATCAGATGTCTCCTTACTTTGCTGCACTGTAATAGCTGCCAGTGGTCTCTGCTATGGTGTCTATATAACCACCCCCCACACCACAACTAACTTGGGGAGGGGTTTTTGCTGCTCTCTTTAGGTGGGGCAAGCAAAGGGCAATCATTCAGTACTTATATAGAGCAGTTTAGGCTTTGTAGATCAGATGATTGATGCCCAGAACGAATGATCATCAGGCAAAAATTTGACATGTCTACAAAGATCTCCCAACATTGTTTATCAATCCACTATGGCAGCTTGATGAACGACTGATAAGGAATACTTGCTGGGCATCTCTATTAGGGAGAGCACAGCGGGGTGCAGCATGCCC
>NC_092865.1:55619012-55686297 GCF_032062135.1 Pyxicephalus adspersus | reverse complement strand
GGAGACGTCCGTTTTCTGGTAATAACTGTCCCCTTTACTCCCTTCCCTCTATATTTATACTTTCATTTATCCCCACCCATAACAACTATTAACCAATCCATCTAATGCTTTTTCCCGCACTTTATTTGAATTTCCCGCTCTGACTTTCCCGCACTTTCCTCTTTTTTTTTTTAATTTTAACCCTTCCACCTTCTGTCTCCCTCCTCACCCTGTCATGCGTCCCTACGCTCAACTGAGCTACAGGACCACTTTCTGAACACACATGAGCAATACGTCAAAACACATGGGCACCTTAAAGCACTGATGCATTTTATATTGGAGGACCATTGCATATCAGAAAAATAAGATTTAATTGTTTGCTGTCCCAATCCTGTCCCCAGGTCTAGTACTTCCTGGAAGCACTTTGGTGGGGTTGGACCAATCAGGTGCAATGTGTAAGAGTATTAGAGATCACTAAAAAATGCTTTTACAAGAACGGCACCAACTTTATTCAGGCAACTAGTTTGGAATTCTGGAATAACACGACACAATCATATAAATTCCATTGTTCACAAATGTCTCACACAGATCAGCCCCTGCTGCAGCTTTTACTATGTGACTTACAATGATACAGTTTGATCAGTGGTGGAGAGGAGACTGAGGAAACACTACCTCCTGCCTGCAGCAGACTGAGGACATCATCTCAGCCTGGGCAAAGTCACTGGATTTTTGGGGGGGAAATGGATGCTGTGATTGTGGGGTTCAATCCTGTGAATTATCCTCCTGATAATGGTGGCGGAGTTCAATCTGTTGTCATGCTTGGAATTCCCACACGGTCTGGGCTATATTTATGGAGTATTCCCTTATTGTCATGTGTGATGTAATGCCGATGGCATGCGAGCTGGCCTTGGAATTTCTGAAGTCCCCGGTGTATAGCAAGCACAGGGTGAGGCTGGCTGAGCCCCATCCATCAGCAAGAAAGATGACCTGTCACCATCACCCTGCATAGTGTGCATCTCATCCATGTATTTCATATCACACAACAGGAAATAATAAATGAAATTGATGCACTCCATGCAGATGTGATGCCAGCTCTGCCCAGCTGGCAGTGACAGTGCCATGGGAAGAGAGGGGCGGGCACCTGCGCTAGCTCCTAGTTGCAGAGCACGAGACCTGCAGCACGCGCTCTGTCCTGGTTAATATGTCACCGTGTTCCAGTGTCTTGCACAATGAGCTCACACACCCCTCACACACCTACATCATGTGACACACACACAGACCGGTGACATGTGACATGTGACTCCCTAGGTATGACGCTGCTCTGCGTCCACCCCTCCCTTTTCCTCGAAATATACCTACATGACTGCCAAGGATTCCTCATTGCCCGGCTCAGATTGCAGCCCCTGAACCTGGAAATGTCACTGTCATTATTCTTCTTTTACTTTTTACATTTACCAAAACTATATAATTAGAGGACCTACTTATATCAGATTATCCAATCAGCTTTAGGAAGCGACAGCCTGTGTCCCCATTTCTCTCCACTTCCTGTCTACTCAATAGGTATCAGACAGAGCAAGAAGTAAAGGGGAACTCTACCCCATGTACCCCAAGTACAAGCTTCCTTCCCAAACTGTCTATTATTATTATATAAACAATATTTATATAGCGCCAACATATAATGCAGCACTGTACTTCATATTCTATTGGCTAGGGATGGACTGACTTACCAATCATAAGTGGGCGATGCTCTTTCCTAAAGAAGGACCCCACTCTCCCCCACTTCAGCCCCAACATCCTGGCATTCTGCCAAACCTTTTCTAGCCCGGTGATTATTGACACCATTTTGGGATTTTATTGCTGCTCTTTATTTCTGCCCATATCCCCACTCCAGGGACCAGTCCTCACTTCCTATCATAGTGACACAACAGGAAGTAAGCAAAGTAGCTGCAAGGAGGCTGTAAGATATTGGATATTGCTTAAAATTCTTATTTTTACTTCTATAATTAGATTTAGATGTTTTAGTACTTTATTTGACCAGTGTGGCCGTTCTTCTGCTTTTTATTATTAACCCCCAAACCCTGAAACTTTACACCCCCCATTGCAAACTTTATTCTTCTTAGTGTCTCTTTAACATCCCTCCCCTCCATAATGGGAGTCCATTGATTTATTAAGACTGATTGGAGAATTGATGAATGGCTAAATGGGGACAGTGGCTGTACTTTATTATGAAGAAGTGCAAAAGAGGTGCTGCTAGTTCATCCTCCCCCTCCCCTCTCCATAGAAGAGAACAGTGCTGTGTGTATTGCGCTCGTTTATGGAAATTTATAGGCGGCCATGTTTGAGGTCTAATCTAGGTGACAGCGATGGCCCCCTCCATAGATGCAGTGTAGGAATGAGTGTAGCTATAAATTGCAGGATTTTTAGGTGAAAATTAGGTGAAAAAAAGCTTAAAAATAAACCAGTGTAGCGCCATCTAATGGCTGGTGAGCTGCAATTTTTTTTTTTTTGGGGGGGGAGTAGAAGTGCATTAGGCTGGGTGTACATGCAATGAAGATATGGCAGCATTGCCACAACACATATTACATGCAATCATTGCTTCACAAAGCAATAGGGTGATGCAGCTCCAATGCACAGATTGCAGCACAATGGACAATAACCCTCCATCATAGAGCTGTGTTTTTCCATTTTTTTGTCCATTTTACTACATTGACAACTTTATCGCAATTCACGTTGCATTCATGCGGTGATGTTTCACATCTGTACTCGAGGTGTTCTTGGAGCTTGGTAATAAACACCCGGCTCACATATGACCTCCGAGCCACAACTGCCAATATTTGGCTTTTTATAGAAGCCATAAATTACAAAGAACAGCGAGGACGGCATGTTCTACCACCAGCAGGCCAACAAGCTGGACGCCAATTGCCAATTTCCAAGAAACATAAAATTAATCTAAGACAGACAGGGCAAGGACCTGCGGGGCAGAAGTTCTGTGGATCAGAGGGCAAACATGTTCTGACCCATTGTTGTGTAGACATGCAGCACCTCCAGCTGACCAGTAGGTGGCAGGATAGTCACACATTCCCCAATGCTAGTGATGGGAAAGGGCAGAATTTTGGACTTTGTTACTTTTCCATTTGTTGCAATCAGTAAATATTTATAGAAATGTTCTTTATGCTATTGATCAGCCTTCTTCAGCTTTTATATGGGAGAACCCTTGAAATAAGTTGTAGATATTAGAGAACCCCTGCTATAATTACTATATTCATAGTTCATAGTACATTAGTGTGGTGGTCAGTGGGAAGAATGCCTCTTACATAGCTAGTCAGTGGGAAAAACGTCACCCTTACAGAAAGCCATTGGTGTCAGTTAAACTGACGCATAAGAAGCATAAATTGGTCAAGGAACCACTAGCAACCTCTGGAGGAACTCTGGTTTGGAAACTTCTATAGGCTGTAATTGATTTTCCATTTGTTAATCTCCAGCATGAGTACTAGTTGTGCTGCACAGCTTGACTATACCTGTTCTCATATTGCTATATTATATTGCTTTGAGGCTGCTGACAGGAGAAATTGCATCTCTGCACCATCCATCCATCATTGAAAAATTCAACTTAAAATTAGGGGATTGCAGGAAAGTATTGTGCACATAGCATTATATTCATATCAGATTAAACTATATATTGTGAGTTGGTTTATTAGACTTGATAAGGTTGAATATATAATAAGGTGATGGATGTGGAAGCTGTGATGTGAAAGAGAATGGCACCTCCTGTCTAAGACTTCTCACCTAATTGTTGATATAAAGGTGGGGGAACTGTTATCAGCTTGAAATGTAGTTCTGTAAAAGGAGTTCCCCTTTACATGATGATTGCTGCCTTAGACAAGCTGAGGATTCTATGCTGTAATCAGTCTCTTGGTCCCATGTAGCCCTGGGAACTGGTGCTTAATATAGCGGAGGCTCAGCATGAATTCTCACATATGCAGTGGCGTGGTCATTGGAGGACTGTGTTCCCAGGTTCTTGAATCCCTGTGCTCCATCAGGACGGATATAGAGGATGAGCTATGGTGTCATGGCTAAGCTTGGATTTCCCCTGTTCACAGCAAGTGCCAAGATGTCCCTGCAGTTTAGTGATTGCTCAATTCATAACACTGATCCCTGCAAAGTTCAAAGACTTTCTGCACAATTCAAGTATATGAACGCCCACAAAAACCCTGAATAACATCAACATAATGTCATTTTTATTATTTAAATTGGATGCTTTAAATAAATAATACCTAGTGGTCCTGCCATGAGGTCCTAGTGATTGTGTAATGAAGGGTGACAACATTCTATCCTTTCCTTCCAATTGTGCAAATCGTATGGTCAAAACATGCAGTTAGGTTAATTGGCTTCTCCCCAAAATTGTGCTTAGACTGTATTAAAGACATTTGACTATGGTAGGGGCATTAGATTGTCAGCCCCTTTGAGAGACAGCTGGTGACTTGGACTTTGTACAGCGCTGCGTAATATGTTTGTGCTATATACATACTGCATATTAATAGTAATGGTGATGATGTTACATCGACTTTCAATAGAAAATGCTTATTGGAGTGTTTTTATGTTTGCATGTCCATCATACTATGTGTTCACTTGCCTGCTAAGGGTTTGTTCACAAGGGTAATAAAGAAATAAAGGAGTATCAGTCGGCTGACATTGTATCAATCACCCATCAGGAGCACTCCTCATGCTTTATCCTATCATTGAATAGCAGCATTTGGGAGGTGGTTTTGATAGGCATTCATCAATGGGTATGGTAGATCCCACGTTCTCATGTCTAATTGCAGCACTTGGCTGTCACTTGTCTCCTTGGACAAAAAAGACGACGACTTTGCCTTTCCTGCTTGCTTTGGCCAATGTGGTTAAGAATAGGCATTCATTTTGCCATGGCTGTGGAAACAAGTCCTGTACAGGCATCAGATTTCTATAGCTGGAAATTATCATTTGTGATTGTTTCCAGTGAAAGGAGAATGAAATATCTCTGTACACAGCGTTGTTGTATTATAGAATGAGGGAGCAGCACCCCTCTGTGCTCTCCTCCACAATGGTCGTTCTGGATCAGCCAATGAACAATATCAGGATATCGGTACACAGCCACTAAATGTTTGCCCAAAGCCATCACAATCTTTCCTTTATAGCATATATATGTAACATAAGGGTTAAAAGGGGGAAGGGAGTGTGCCTATCGAATGTTGTTGGATGAAAAACTCCCCGGCACTCATAATCTTCACATTAGAAATTGGTGCCGAGTTTTGACTGTGGTCTCCCTTTAAGTGTGCAAACAATGAAAATGTTCATAGAATGTAACAATAGGGGTAATTTATAAAGCATCCTATTGGTTTGCCATTTTCTGTGTTTAGACCCTTTAAAAAAATCTCCATTTGTTCAAGACTTTATTTGCCCCGTTTTCTTTTCTTACTTTGTTGTTGTTTTATTGATATTTTCTGTGACATTGGATGTGGAGACAATAAATTTGCAGGATTAGTTGGGCTCTAGGACTGCCGCAGACAAGATTGCTTGTGATAGAGGTTTTCCCTTCTTCAGTTTGTGCGTTTAGCAGCTTTGTGGTATTTCTGTGAATTTGGCACTTTCCTCTAAAGATGGTGTACAGCCAATCACTAAATTTCTCAACTTCTCAATTAATCTGAAAGTAAGTATATTATTTTCAAAAGCTGTCAACAGTTTTAAGTATACAGCTTTCTTTAAAATAATACCTGGTGATCCTGCCTGGAAGGTCCTAATTTAGGCACTTCCTGTTATATGGTGACAACGTTATGTCCCTCCTTCTCAATTGCACTTCTGTGTTATCACAGGCCAGTTTGAAACACATTGGGCTGATTTATGAAATGTCAAGGGTGGAGAAGATACACTTTCATCAGTGAACCTGAGTGATCCAGCAATTCTGGAATGGATTTCTTAAAGTCATTTGCTATTGGTTAGCAAATGTTTTTAATCCTGGACCTGATCTACTCCAGTTTTTTTGTATCACCCAGGTTCACTGATAAAAGTGTATACTCTTGGAGAGCTTTAATAAATCAGGCCCATTATGCAGACACGTGCACAGTTGGCACCATCAGGAAACCTGCCATGAGAAATGACACGTAGCCATCCCTGCAGAGACAGGATTGTAAAAACGAAATGCAACATGTTATTGTATTGATATGATACACAGAGATTTAGCAAACTGAATGTCATTTAGTTATATCGGTTTTCGTTCAATGACTTCTTTGCCGATTGCTGATTTATGAAATGATTGGGCACCATGAACGGTCCAACTGGGCAACTGCAAGCGAAAAGGGTGCAGGAGATCAGCAGCACCAAAATGCAACATATGTTATTATATCGATATGATACACAAGGATTTAACAATCCCAATGTCATTCCGTCAGGGATTACATCTACTTTCATTAAATTACTTCTTTATTGATTGCTGATTTATAAATGGGTGGTGGACAGACACCAAGAACGGTCCAACTGGGCATTGGCAAGAAAATCTGACTTTATCATTTCTCTTTACCAAGTCAATGAACAGCTGAATGTGGACCGTGAGAGTTTCACACTATGTGAATGTTGATCTGGAATAGTATTTGTATAAACTGCTTTATTCTGCTACCAGTTTGTGCCCTGAAGGATGCCGGAAGCAGGCCTGCGGACAGACGCAGTGATGCCGATACAAAACTGACGTCTTTTACAAGAAACTTTGTCTGCACAGAGAAAGGAGCTTCTTTCATAGTTCCCTATGATGGAGTGTGCGGCTCCTGGGGGACTCATGAGAGCTCTTGGATCAGTTTGCCCTGACTTGACGGGGTAGGATGTCAGATTATTAGGAAGACCTACACAAAGTTGGGTTTAACTGGGCATCGGGACTGGTAAATTGCAGACACAGAGCCATGCTGTGTTTTCATGCTTCCTGTTGTGCCCCAGGGATGCAGTTACACTTTCACGACCTGCTTTTGGTCTGTAGACACTGAGACAGTCCATGCCAGTGCAAATGCTGAAAGTGAACTGTCTCCTTACTACTGTAACCACATGATCAGTGCCAGTGTTTTCATATTGCACCCACCTACTGCCCCTTCAAATGTAAAGCCTTTTTGCCAACTGCTTATAAATGGCACAGCAGGCCATAGGGACCATATAGCGCCATTTCAGACCCATGGTGAGCCACAGCATTCTGCAGACTTAACCTCGGTCCCAACTGCTCCTATTTAGGTGAATGGGAGCAGTTGCAAACTGTTTTGTGCATGCGGTTACAGTGAAACATGGACAAGATGTCCAAAAGCAAAAAGCATTTTGGTTGTGTAGGAATATTCTGTCCATATGTGGTTATTTGCGGTGCATTTTGTCACTCCCAGACGCACAGCGCAGGAGTGGCTAACTGTGCTGTTTCCACCCTGGGTGTAGGGGGGGCCAACGCTCCAGCATCCATCATTTTAGTTAGGGTGGCTCTTTACCAGGGCCACAGATTAACATTATTTTGTCTGCCTCCTCCTCTGTTATTAAAGTCACAACACTTGCCCCACTCAGAGTAGCCCCCCCTGCTCTCATATTTTGATATCACGGCCGATAATTGGTTTAGATGATGCAATTAGCCTTGAGCCACTCCTAGAAATTGATTGGACACATCTTCGGGGTAAACACTAAAGGGGAAGCAAATCAAAGGGCTTCAGCATTGTCTGACATTTCGTCTTAGTGGATGAATTAAGCTGTAACAGATCCATGGAGGACAAGACACGGCCACAATAAAGGCGGCATTACATACATGGAGGGGCTTCCAGCTTCACTCTGACGCTGCACTAATCTCAAATGTTCTGAAGACATTGATGTCACATCCACCGGCCCGCAGTGAGGCCATTTGTGGTTTTCTGCTCCTGGGGGCTTATTACTATGGTGGCTCAAATGTAGCCAAGGAGGGGGCAGAGAAAGATGTCCTCACTTCTCATCAATATCATCCATTGTGTGATGGGTAGGACAGGCTGCCGGGCCGTATGTATCATTGCATATAAATTTTACATTATGGCAACAGGAAGTGCAGCAACGTCTCCCAGAAACGCGGCGGCACCAATGTGTATTGTCTGCAGGAGTTGCTAGTTCCAGGTGTTACATATGTAATATGTAATATTTGAAATTTATCCTTCTACTCATAACAATAAAAGTGTATTTCTACCCCAAGTTTTTTTTTCAATTTTGGATAAACGCAGTTTGAAGCTCCATTGCAGACATTTTTTTCCCTTCCTCTGTGGTAAAATAGTTGTCTAACTAGGACAGATAATTAAAGAAATCCAAAGGATTAAGTTCAAACATGTGCATTGCATTCACATAGAAACTCAAATGTACCTTGCTAACGCACTACAGCTTTACTACATTTGTAAGGGAATTGCTGTTTGTGGAATATTGCAGTGCATGGCAGTTTTTTTTTTACATTACCGCAGCAGAAATGTAAATGAAAAGCAGCTTGGACAATGCAAAATGATTTTTGATAATCTATTTTTTTTTTTAAACTGCAAGCAGAAGAGACAGGCTATGACTTATCTGCAATAAAACAAACTTACCTGACTGCAGTCTTCTCTCCAATGTGCACTGAGCTGCAATTGTGCATCTTAGTATATGATTCCGACAAAGCTGGCTGCCAGGAATAAATGAACTCCCATGTGCATGCGCGGAGTGTCATCCCACCCTGGCCAAGGAAGATGATCAGAACCCAGAAAGGGAATTGATGAAGGTACAAGAGCAAGGAAAGGTGAGTTTACTTAAAGTGGAACTGAACAGTTAGAAAAATTGTGACCAGAGAAATCCTTTTTTGCAGAATAGAACAGGTGATGTCCCTTCTGCAATAAAATTACCCTACCTGTCTGATCACAATATTTTAATTACACACGGTGCAGGTGCCATCATCTTCTTCCTGGAGTTGGGTCCTCCATCTTTATGGCTGGGGTCAGAATGATGTAAGTCGTACGCATACACACAGAAGTTCATTCGTGCCCAATATATCCGGGCATGACATGCGCAGCTCAGTGTTTTTTAAGAAGACTGGGAACAGGCAGGTAAGTATGTTTTATTTTAAAAGGGAGAATGCAAACCCTACCTGTTTTTAATTTGAACTATTGTTCCAATTAATATGAACTATTGTTCCCTATTGTTCCGCTCCAAATAATTGCATACAGGCAGGTACATTTATTTTACTACAGACCTCACCATTTCTCCACAATTTTTTTATTAATTTTATTTTTAGGTGTTGTTCCTCTTTAAGTAATGGAATCGTAAGACCACTTTCAGCTTTTTATGTCCCTGTTGTTGAAAGTAGAAGAAAGTGAGGGGAAATCTCTCCAATGGGGACACTGATAGCAGTAAAGCCTGATAGAATTTTTAACCTTTTTACCATTTTATCCAAAGCTAAAAAAAAGAAGTTTTGGGTCTGGAGAAACTTTAAATTTTTGTATCAGTTCAGACCAATAGGAGGGGTGATAGAGGAGGGGTGGTTATGTCTGAATCCCCCTTTCCCTCCATTGTTAATTGCACATTTTTTTTCCCCTCTGTGTATCACAGTCAGTGACTTAAGCAGCTAATTAGTGCGATTACTCCACAGCTGCATTCGTCTCTGAACAAAGGTTTTTCTCCCGTTTTATCAAAAGGATCAGACACTTTGGGAATGTTGTGACCTGACAGCTCCTGGATAACAAGACAATCCAGCTCGAAAAATCAGCTTGGGCTCCCTACAAACGCATTGTTTGATCTCTCCCCCACCGCCACCAAAGACTTTCCCTTAACTTGTCGTCTTCCTGTAAAAAACAGAACAACGACCCCCAGACATTAGCTTGCGCCACGCCGATCAGAGAAGTTGCGCGTAGCTGGGAACAGGAGGCTGTCACCGTCAGCTCTGTTGCCGACATAGGAGTTCTCGGCTCCTAATTAGCAGCGAAACGTGACGATTGACAAGGAATTGTTTGAAAGATCAGGATTAGGAGTCGGGCTGTGAGAAGTCTGACGCAGTGTCAGTAGTGAAACTGTTAAGGAGCTTTGAGGTTTTCTAAATATACTGGGGCGAGAATATCAGAAGGTAATTAACAAGATTTGAATAAAACTTCCTTTTGTAACCATCTGTAAAAATATACAGCGATGTAGATGGATAACCAATACAGGGTTGAGTTGTTGGTTCTCCAACGCTCTTCACAGTTGGGATGAGATGTTTAAGTGAATGCAATGCAGCATCAATGCCTATAGAGGGCGCAATGCTGGTTCATTTTTCAGTTACTATGTCTAAGAACATAGCTAATGCCAGGTAGGTCATGTGACTGGGGCCCAGAAGCTTCCTGGCTACATATGCGCAGGTACGTCCACACCTGTTTATGTATACGGGTGATAAATGTCCAAGCAGTACCTATACAGGCACACAGGCACAAGCTGCCTCTATGCCTCTTCTGCCCATAGGCACCAGCCTACAGTGGCTAATTGTGAATCTAAACTGGAAGAGCAGACTTCAAAATTTTTGTACTAAGATGTTGATGAAGTGAATCTGTTGTGTAAATACAACTTATTTCTGTGTTCCAAGTCTACCTGGCCAAGTGTTTACTATAAGCAATCCTCCCTGTCTGTTTCTGGTTAACTAATGAAGGAGAAGGAGGCTTCAGGATAATAAAATCCGTAAATATTATAATACAGGATTTTATATCTGGGGGGAGGGGGGGGGGTGTGGTCCCCATTCTGGGGGTGAATGCACAAGTTGCAGGCTGTCTATAAAGGTGCGGGCTTATTTTCTCGTCACATAATATGCAATGGAGGTATAACATACAGTGTATTGCTGAGACTTGTAGTTCCTAGATCACAATGAACAGTGGTAATACCATCTATAATAAAATCTGTAGTCTCCCAGGTATAATATATGAGATACACAGGTCATGCTGGGACTTTTCAATGTACAATATATTGCATATGCAGATCATGCGGGGGGTTACAGTCTCCCAGTTAAGATGTTGTGTAAAGATAATGCTGGAGCTTGTGATCATTTATATATAGTATATGGTGCAAACATTCCATGCCATATACACTGTATACAGGCCATTCTGGGACGTGTAGTGCTGCAGTGCCTATAGGGCTTTGTGGTTTCTCATATATAGTGTATAAAGGTCATGCTGAACCTAGTAGTTCTCAAAGACACACTATTTATAATGTATGCAGGCCATGCTGGGCCCTGCAGTGCCATAGGAACACAACATATTGGATGTAAAGTGCATGCTGGGCCTTGTGGTCTCCAAGTCATATATAGCATACAGTGCATACAGGTCGTTCTGGGGTTTATAGTCTCCCACTTACACTTCACATTGTACAACATACCATGCTGGGCCTTGTAGTCCCCCAGTCACCTAGCATACAGTGTATACAAGTCATATTGGACCTTATAGACTCCCATGTAATCTGTACATAATACACAGGCCATGTTGAGTCTTGTAGTCCCCCAGTCATCTAGCATACAGTGTATGCAAGTCATATTGGACCTTATAGACTCCCATGTAATCTGTACATAATACACAGGCCATGTTGGGTCTTGTAGTCCCCCAGTCACCTAGCATACAGTGTATGCAAGTCATATTGGAGGTTATAGACTCCAACGTACACTATACATGATACACAGGCCATGCTGGGCCTTGTAGTCCCACAGTCCCTTTATACGCAATGTATACAGATCATGCTGGGACTTAGAGTTCCTCAGTATGGTTGTCCCTTCATCCTTTAAAAACTAAGGACATAAAAACTACGTGGGTTCTGTGGCTGATTATGGCCACCATCCTTTGCCTTTCTTGTATTTATAAAGCTATCTGGACACCTAGATGGCGCAGACACCGGCTTTCAATAAAATTCTCCATTCATGCATTCAGAAAATTGTTGCTTGTAACATTCAGTCCTGCAGGGTAATCCTTATATTAATCACAGGAGTGCATTGTGTAGTCTCCACACACTTCCTGTCCTGGGGTGACAACATATTCAAAGATTCAGCTTCATAAGGCAGCGTTGTCACCCTAGGAGACGTGTCAGGATCACAAGGTGCAAATAGAAGAGGAAAGAGAATTAAAACACATTGGTAAATTATAACATATGATATTTATGTATTTGGGTCTACATATAAAATAAGTGACCACGCCGGTGGTTTGGGGCTCGGTCATTGTACTTGAAGGGTCTTTACAAGTCCGTTAATTCCTAACAATGCCGGGGTGAAGAGCGATGAGAATCCGCACTAATTAGGAGCCTATCTCTTGCCTTTTCACAGCAGCTCAGCCGAGCATCACGGAGCATCGAAGCCTCCACTAAGCTCCTCCAGCATGACATCACGGATTCTGCTACGGCAGCAGCTGATGCGTGAGCAGATGCAAGAACAAGAGCGCCGTGAGCAGCAACAGCAGAAGCAGCAGGCAGCTCATTTCATGCAACATAGAGTGCCAGCCAGCCACACACCAGCCATCAACGTCAGCGTGTCCACCAGCCTGCCCGCTGCTGCCCAGGTACCAATGGAAGTTCTCAAGGTAGGTGCCTTTTATTTTTCCAATTTATTCTATGGAGAGCCAACTCACCTTTAATGCAAAATTTTCTTACCCAATACCATTGGTATGTTTGTTCTGCAAGCAACGGTACAGAACAGAGTTACGGTTCAAATTGAGAAGTGCCGTAACTTGTAGTAACCAATCTGCTTCCACCGATGGTGGAGGTTTTTGCTACTTCTTACACTATTAAATCCTCAGGGCCCTTTCAATACATTGAAACTATATTGGCGGGCTGATTTTGAGTTTCAGCTGTTGTTGCAAAAGCTTTCAACCATTTCTGCATCCGGATTTCCTTTATTTTAATTATGAATGAAGAATTTACACACCTGAGGGTGTACATAACCCTGCACCTGTCATGGCTTATTAATGGGAGTTCAAATGTTATTTAATGGAAAATTAGAGATTGTGTTGTTTTTATTTGGATGTGGGAATATCGGGGCATACAAGGGGTATTTGAGGTGTTTGTTCACTGCGTTTATATTGCAATATTTTTATATGTGATGTGCGGTGTAGACATCGGGGGGCGGGGCAATTTTCTTAATTTCTTTATTGCAGATAGATAGGTTTGTATTTGTTCTGTGATTTGATTCTGTGATAGGGTATCTGGTCAGCTTGTTGAAACCTAACAATGTACCCCTATAGTAAAGCATCCCCAATCACTAACATCTCCCTTATGTATACTATTTACCTTCCCTTACCTAGACTCCAAATACTTCACTCTAACCTACCTAAACACCTACCCCACCCAACACACACAACCATTACCTATTTAAAGACATAACACCTAACTCTCACCTACCTAAACACCTAACATTCATTTTCATACACACTTAACCCTTATCCACCTGAGCACCTAACCTTTCCCTGCTTAAACACTTATCCCTTACCTGAATTAGGACTTAACCCTGCCCTACTAAAACACTCAACCCTCACTTATACTTAACCCTCGCCTACCTGAACTCCTAACCCTCCCATACCTTCAAACCTAAAACATTCCACTACATTATCACCTCCATTATCACCACCACCTAATCGTTAGCTACTGTACCTAAACAAATAACCTTCCCATGCATAACCACCTATCTCTTATTTACCTAAAAACCTAACATTCCTCTACATAAACACTTACCCTCACCTACCTAAACAGTTACCCTTCGCTTATGTAAACACCTAACATTCACTTAGCTAAACACCTGACTTCCCCATACCTAAACACCTAACACTTTCCCTGACATTAATACCTAACCCTTTGCTACATTAACACCTCAATTTTCCCTGCATAACTGCTTATCTCCTACCGACCTAACCCCCTAATATTCCCCTAGATAGACACTTACCCTGTCACCTACATAAACACCTAAAACCTTCCCCATTAAAACATATCTCTTACCTACCCAAAGCCCTAACATTAACACCTACATAAACACCTAAATGTCACCAACCTAAACACTTAACCCTCACTTACCTAAACACCTAACCTTCCCCTATGTAAACACCTAACTCATAGCTACCTAAACCCCTAACATTCCCCTATATAAACACCTACCCTTCTCTACCTAAACCCCTGACATTGCCATATATAAACACTTACCCTTCCCTACCTAAACCCCTAACATTCCCCTATATAAACACTTACCCTTCCCTACCTAAACCCCTACCATTCCCATATATAATCACTTACCCTTCCCTACCTAAACCCCTAACATTCCCCTATACGAACACTTACCCTTCCTTACCTAAACCCCTACCATTCCCCTATACAAACACTTACCCTTCCCTACCTAAACCCCTAACATTCCCCTATACATTCCCATATATAAACACTTACCCTTCCCTACCTAAACCCCTACCATTCCCCTACATAAACACGTATCCCTTACCTACCTAAACACATACACCCTAAACTAACACATACCCCCCATTCTAAATAATTACCATCTACCATTCCTTACCCAAACATCTAACCCCTTCTTACTTAAACACTGTAAAGAATCATTCCCTCTCTGACAGGTTTATATTAGAGTTCTCTACACTGTGAAATGTTACCGGTGTGGATTTTCCATCCTTTGCATTTTCTACAGATAGATTTTTTTGTACAGGATGATGAATGTTCTACCTCTTCAGAAACCGTAAGAAGCAGGAAAAGATACTCCAGACCATTCATCCTGGATGTCTCCCTGCATTTGTTAGTATTCGTAAAGTAAATCTTGGTGTAGAATATGTGTGGAGAGCTCTCGTTAGTGAGGAGTTAACAAGGCCTACTGCAGGTCCCTGGAGTCATACTGGGTCAATCCCCATTTTTCTTGGGGAGACATCTTCCATCCATGGATAGCCTTATTCTTTTAATTTTTGTGGGGGCTCACTTTATAAAACAATGAATCAGACATTCCCCTATGGTAATTTTCCAAGTCAATACCCATCAGGGAATGTTTGAGGGGATGTCAGATTCCCTCTTTTATAAACAGAGCCCAATAATTAGAAAAAGGGCCTATTTATGTCTCAATCGCAAATAATTCTACATTTTACAGACAATAAAAAATGGAACCCTATTGATTAATAAAGGGCTGAATTGCTAAAGAAGGGGGGAATTTTCACCTACCACAATCTATATAATGAAATATGATCAATGACTATGGCAGGAAAAAATGGGCCATCCATAGATCTTCAATGGAAACATTGAAGGTCTCAAAAGTATCAAATTTACTTTGCAACAATTTACCCAAATTTTCCCTTTTCCCTAAAAATCCTCCCAACATTAGTCTGATGTTGTCCTGGATCAGAGGAGTTGCTGGGTACAGGAGCATTCATTCCTTGTTAGAGGGGGATCGGCAGGGGCTTGTTAGGCTCTGGGCACCACAGGGACATGCAGCTTCCTAATTACTGGAAAATTCGCCTTGCTTAAGAATAGATTTAATTTCACACATTGAGAATTAGAGCAGACAAAGTAAAACAACACAATGCATCTTTATCAGACAGTCAGGCTCCATTGCTTGGAGATCAGAAGAAGTATTATTTACGGACGAGATGTAGTTTGACGCTTGACACAGGATTCATTTGTAGGATGAATATGTACAGAATGTAAATTCAAATTGTTTAAAATACCGTACGTGATCACTAAAATCCCATATCAACTTTATTTGTAATTCCTCAATTGTTAAACTTTGTGTTTAAATACACTCTGGTAATTCTGCAATGACATTCTTAATACAAGCACCTACTGGTATAGGATGACAACGCCATGTTCTTGTCTTCCTACTGTGCTCCTGAGTTGTCACCTTGTTATCTGGGCTTCCATTGGAGAATACATGGGGACTTTTCAGCACCCGTTATACGGACCTGGTTATCACAACCAGCAAACCCACCCTGAGAAAGTCATGAAGTGATCACTGGAGTCAAGAGGTGATGAGAAAGAGGCTATTGGGGATCAGCCCTAATAAATGAGGATTTAAGTTTTTTTAAAGGCTAATTTATATGATAGAAAAACACTGCACTTTATGATAATAATAAAAATGGCATTTGAAAGAACTGGATGGCACTACTGCAGAGTGAATGACCCAGGACCAGGTTATTGCAGATTTCATACAGTACTAGGAGGTCTGTTACTTTAACCCTCATTCTGGTGTTGATGGACCAGAGGTGTATCAGAACTGGGACAGAATTCTTAGTGCCTAGAGAAAAGATGGCAATCACATACATACACAATTGTACCTAGAGCCACCATCAGCAACGCCCCATACTAGGTAAACTTCCCAAACTCCTTTACCCATGTCTTAAAGTTCCAGCATTGCAAAACTCAAGCCCTTTTAATCTTGGCTGGAACAAAAGTACTCCTTGTTCCCCCATGGCAGCCCCGAATGTACCAGCCATACATGCCTGGCTATACTTTTTGCAGCCATGCCGAATGCCTCAGTCAGGACTCTATCTACATGGACTTTGTAGGTTCTTCCCGTGTTTGTGTGGGTATCCTCCGGGTACACGAGTTTCCTCCCACATTTCAAAAACATGCAGTTGCAATAATTGGCTTCCCACCAAAATTGATCTTGAACTCAATTAATGGCTTATGACTATGGTAAGGACATTGGATTGTGAGCCCCAATGAGGGACAGCCAGTGACATGACTATGAGCTTAATACAGCGCTGTGTAATATGATGGTGCTATATAAATACTATGTAATATTATTATTAATAATATGTGGGATAAATGGGAAAATTTAAGCCAGGTGACTCATTGGAGAAAACACACAGGTTGGGAATTCAGGAGCAGGCAAGTTTCACCCTGTTGGTCTTTCAGGGCCATTTAGGGTTGGCCTTCCTCAGGCCTTCAGTGGCATTGAGTTGCAACTCCCCTTTCAGCACTTACATGCAGTTTACCTATTTCTGAAAAGCTCATCTCATCTCTGTGTAGTTATTAGACATTCTCTTTACACATAGCAACATTTATAACAGTCAACACGAGAGCCCTGGGATCACAATTGAACACAATGGAGCTGATTAATTAAATTTCTCCAAGGCTGGAAATGATAGACTATCATGGGAGAATCTGGATGATCAAGAAAACCTGGAATGGATTACTTGAAAATTTTTGCTCTTAGTAGTCTTGGTCAAAATTGAAATGCTGGACCAGTTCCATTCCTGGTTTGCTGGATCACCAGGTTATCTAGTGATAGTCCATCCCATTTGTCAAGCAAACATGGTTCAGCAGAGAGGACTAACACAAGTTAGTGAATTAGCAACAAAAGGCTAAGGGCCAGAAAACATTGTTGACATTTGGTGCCATGTACTAGCCTGTTGCAGTGCCATTCATTTTTAATGGCATTCCAAAGCACCAAGGCAATGCACGGCTGCTACAGTGCTCTACAACAAATGGCAATGCACAATTATTCATTGCGGTGCAGTGAATGTAAAAAAATGCAATATGTCCATTTTTTGCGACATGCTATTTTATCAATAGCCTATTGAAGATGAATGGACTGCATTAATGCAACACAATATTAAGCGAGACACAACGAACATTAACGCGTGTGCATTCACAAGCACAGACAAGTCTCAGTGGGCCCCAGAGGACTTTAGGACCTGTTATAACCACCAACTCTCTCTGTGCAAACATTGCTGAAAATCTTGGATTCTATGGCAAAGATAGAAGAGGAAGAACATTTGCATAAGAAAAGGTTTTTAATATTACCTCCTGCTTCAGTTCCCAAAATATAGGGAGTGTTCTGGATAAAAAAAGAAGATGTTAAGGTTTTTGTAGAATGTTTCTGATACTCAGAAGAGCCTCAGGCATGATATAATGCAGTGGCTTTTACAGGGAGAATATCTTTTTTTTTTGTCCTGTTGACTGTTGTCATTGTCCCAGACAAAAATGGTAAATTCAAGATTTTGCCGTGGTTGATAGAACGGCAGGGTAGGGTTGGCGGTTTTAGGGGCAATGGTCTTAGATATGGGTTTCCTCTTTTTTGGAAGGTTTTTTCCTCATTTCCTGGTATGTCTTTGTGGCAGGAAGTAAAAGAAAATCGCCCCAATGGTCAGAACAATAAAAAAACCTCACCTTATAACCCTATCCAAAAATAAAGATGTTTGGGGCTGAAATATACTTTATCAATGGTGTACTCACTTTTCCTAAGGGACCGTACAAACGTGCTGTAATTGTCGTTGGAAAGGATCTTTCACAATCCTTTTCAACGACAAAAGACTGAAGGATGAATGAAGGAGCGCTGTACATACAGCACCGTTCTGCGCTATGGAGAGGGGAGGGGGAGAACAATGAAGAAGCACCCCACTACGCTCTCTCCCCTTCACTTCCATTATTAATGTTATTAATAATAATATTAATAATTTTAATAATATTAATGATAATAATATTAATTCCATTACGACCGTTTGTCATTTGTGGATCCGCCAGGTGGGATCCATGAATGATGAGCGCTGTACACATGCCAGATTCTCATCTGATATATCAGCCCTGATGCGATCAGATGAGAATCATCTAATGTGTACATAGCCTTGGAAAGACAAAGGAAGGCAATGCAGTTGGTTTATTTGAAAAACAGAGTTTTCTCCCGGCTAAAGGAACATTCTTGACTCCTCCAATATTTTTCTACTTTTTACTAGTCAAGAAACAGACATACTTTTGCAATAAAACTCAAAAGCTGTCCTTTAAAGTTCTCTATTCTGCTCCACTTTGACTATTTTCTGACTTTATTCAAGTCTGCATGTTCTGTCCTTAACTTTACATATTTTTTTGGTTTCTTTTGTTCTGTGATTTATTACAGTCGTGTGGCGCACACCTCTAGATTCCGCTCTCTCATAAATCAGCACTGGCTTTGTTAAAGATTCTCTCCAGGTTGGTCTCCTTAGTGTCGGAATACAAAGTGTTCCATAAACAGGTGCATAAAATGCTGCTTGGCAAAACAGCCAAGAGTTCCAGCTATTCATTTTGGGGACTGGCAAGAGATAGAGGGAGGGGAGCAGGACGCAGAGGTTATTGTGTCAGAGGACAAGGTCTTGAATTAGTCCTATGTTCAAAAGTCCAATATCAGCAAATTTATATTTGTTACACTGTTGCCAAATAGAAGAATTTAAAGTGACTCTGTTGCAAAACTTTAAGTAAATGTGTTTCTGGTAAAAAAAAAGAAAGAAAATATTTGCCTCTCCTGCTGCCCATGCCACCAAGCTTCATCCGGTATTAAGGACTCCATTGCTCCATGACTCCATGGCTAAGAAGTTGACTTCTTCCTGATCTTCTTGTGATCTCTTAGTGGTTCTTCCCACCAATCTTAACATCACTACAGGACACATTTCATAGTGCTTCTTATTTATACAGGGTAGAGAAATTCACCTTTTTTCAGGGTTCCATTGTTACTGGAAATGGGAATCAAACAAAATGTATGGTTCTCACCACAGTAGAGGTCACCAGGTCTTGCAGTATGGGGCACTTTTTCCATAACATTTGTCAGAGATGGTTTTTGGAAAACGTTTACTTCCTATACCTATTCAGACTTGGAAAGTGAGGTGTAGTTAGGTAGGCCAACAGAGGAAAGAAATAGGAAGATTTAAAGCAATAAAACTAAAATCACCCAGGTAAAGTGGAACTAAACTGCAGAAGTAAAGAATTGTAAGCTGTAAATTGTAAGCAATTCTTTATTATTTTTTATTAAATATTTTCTTGCTCCATCTTGGCCATCATCATCTTCACCTTGGACCTTCGAAGTTCAGGTTTTTGGCCATCTTGATAGGCCGTGCCATCATTTTGGCCATCACTCAAGATGACCAAAGACCTGAACTTGTCCTCAACTTTGTTGTGTTGCTGGAAGTTGCTGATGGTTGAAACTTCTTGTTGGTTCTCCACCGCGTTCTCCACATCCACTACAGCAGACATTTTTGATGTAGAGACTGATGGTAGGATTCATATCTTCTTTGCAGGCACCTCCTCTTTATATGCATGCACTTCAGTGATGGCTGCGTGTTTTCTGATGATGACAACATCAGATGAATCTGAGTTTTGAAAAGGGACAGTTTTTGTCACCCCATTGAACAAAATGATGATGCAGGTCACAATTGATACAGTACCATGCCATCCTAAAACAAGCAGCGTCTGATTAAGAACTTTAACAGCAGTATTACCAGCTAATACTGTAATGATAGCTGAAGTTTTATAAGTACTGGAAATCACATTAACCTATAAAAGCTTGTATGAGATTTTAGCGATTAGACCACTATATACAATGTCTGTTGCACACAGCCTACCAGCAATCATGCAGATGATGTTAAGGTCCTCAAATCAAACGATCACCCGAGGGCCATAAAATTTATCCTGTAGTTTAAAAAAAGTTTATAAAATTATTTTCTTGATGATATACAGAAAGTTTGGGTGGAATTCTCGATTGGCTAACTTGCAAGGTTTCAGAATGTCATAAATATATGAATTATAGAATTGTGTTGAAAATAATTGTATAAAACTTGACAAAAGGATAAGTTACATAGTTAGTCAGGTTTAAAAAAGACCTAATTCTATCAAGTTCAACCACTAGGGAAAATAAGAAACATAACCTAAATAAAACCCCTATAGACATGGTTGATCCAGAGGAAGGCAATTTGCTCCAAAAGGGGAAAAATTATTTCCCGATGCTGTGAGTTGATTAGATATTCCCTGGATCAACAGTCTCTGTTATCCTTACATTAAAACTTTTATACCTAGTTGAATTCTGTGTAGGGATTCCAAAATCTTGCATCTTTATTAACTGAAATTAGCCAATATGAACTTTGTGCATTATTGATGGCTATCAGGGTGCAATACTCCTATAATGATATCCAGCACCGAGTTGTATTCACTTGTACAACTTGGCTCGAAATAATGTTACACAACAATATCCAATCAGCAGTGTCATAACTCTCCCCCTTTGGTTGTGTAACTCTTTCTTTTTTAATTTCTTAACAAGTAAAAAGCCCAAAGTGCTGAGTGAATACAAAGTGACAAGCCAGAGGCATTCCTGCTTTTCAAAAGAGGCTTAAGGAATTTCTCTTTGGCCAATCTACAAATATGCAGCCCTCTACCCAGCACTGCATGGTAAATTTAACCTGTCCGGCCGGGCGACAAGATTAGTTTTTTTTTTCTCTTTCTTCCTCCCCGTCACTACTACAAACACCATGAAATTAGATTAAAAGTACCAGGCTGAACTCCAGATCTTGGAAGCAGAAACAGTTTTCTTTTTCTTTTTTTTTTTTTTACCTTGAACGATCACGTCTGATGCCTGAACGCAACGCTAATCGCCCATGGGAACTTTGACCTTTTAAGAAATAAGTCTAGGATGAATTTGGGGGATCAGAACGAGAAAAACGCGCAGAGATTTGCCACACACTGTTTAGTAATTCATCAAGGAATGCCGGTAATTAGCCCGGCTCCTTGGCTTATTTCTAGATCATCTACAGTAATGCCTTTTGCTTCATTATCAACAAGTTTGTAGTCTGCAGGCTGGATCGGGAACAAAACCTATATTGTGAGGCTGAGCTGCCATTTGACGTCTTGTACCTGAGAAAAAAAAAAAAGAATTAAAAAAAGACTTGACACACATTTCAGGTCTTATAGGAGAATTAAGTCAACATGACTTAAAGTAGATGTAAACCCAAACTGAATGGAATTTTGTTTGCTTAAGCACTGCAAATCATAAATTATTCTAACTTTTAAGAAAAAATAAATTTCGCCTTTTATATCCTTTGCAGCTTATCTTCTGCAAACTTTTTGCAATTTCTTTTTGTCTACATGCGCACAAGTAATAGCATTTCTCAGGGGGGGGGGTTCCTGTTGGTGAATTCCATGTCTGTGTATGTATTGGCATAGTCCCTTTGTTCTTCATCTGAAGCTGGTGTGACAACACAAGAGAGCAATTATGGAATGAGGAGAAAGAGTTGTCACCTATATTAGTAAGGGAATGAACCTAAATTGCATCTTCACCAGCTATTATTATGTGCTGTGGCAGAGCTGTGTAAATCTGGACTGGATAGACAGAAATACAAACCCTTTGCTAAGGGAAAAGCTTCTTATTGGACCTATCTGTGATATACTGCAACTCCAAGCTGCTATTGTAACCAGTGGCCACTGTAGCCACTAATGGGCCCCTGTGCAGCACAGACTTGGGGGCCCCAACCTCATGCATTGCAATTATTACTGCAGGTCCTGTCCTGGCTGTAGGAGTCCCTGTTAGCTTATGAAGCTCTAATTGGCCACCTATGTCCGCCCCCTAATTGTAACAACGTAATGTTGTTGCAAAAATCAGATTGTAAACCAATAATTCTATCCTGATTCTTAAAAAAACATTAGTTAAAATAATTATTTTACAAGATTAACTAAAAAATGATCCATTGATTAAAAGAAACCAAAAAAAATGGTAAAAATCGATAGATTTTCTGTTTGCTTCAAGCTGTAATAAATGAATTAATATGATACACCAAAATAAACAATAGAGCATCACATACACTATACAAACATCCATGAAGGTTATAAGCCACTAACTTTTAATGAAAGAACCAGAAATAGGGGAGGAAGTAGGTGAAGTCCAGACTAGTGTCTACGTTCCTTGTCTGGAGCCTCTTTCAGAAGTTGAGTTAACAATGGAACTCTTATGTTCTCCATTTCTTTAAAAAGACAACAGATAAAAACCCAATAAAATCAAAACAACTACAGAAAATTGAGGCTCCATGTGTATGTGTATTGTTGGATCAGGGATCATTGCTTGTAGGATCTTCCATGATTCTGGCTAATCCTACATATTGTGACGTCTCTTCTTCAAAGACATCTATATTAGCCTAATAATATTTATTATTTTGGGTCGAATAAAAGAAAATGTTGAATTGATTGTTAAATTTGTTAAATAATAGTATGAGATCACCTTAGAATTTATATGTGACCCTTTTCTAGGCATGGAACTAGGCATGGCTGGCTGGAATGGAGGCAGCAAACACTCTATCCATGCCAATCTATACTATGCCAGGCCTCATGCCTTCCTTTTTCAGTGGTGGGGTCTCGAAGTTGAGAGACGTTACCTCTCCCCACATCCCGCACCTGAAAATGAATGTATGGCTTTTATGGGGGAAATAAAAGCGTTTGGAGTTAGGGTGGTGGAGTTGTGGAGGCCAGGCTTAGTGCATGTTGCAAATAAATGAATGGCACCTTTCCAATGCCCAGTGGGACTTTACAGGGCCAATGGGAGGGTCAGTTTTTATGGAATATAAAAAGAGGGTTGAGCTGTAAGAATTGGTCCAGATCCAGATATCATTTGTCACAAAAACTTTATCAGGAATTGACATCCAACATGTTTCTGGGGTTATGCACAAGTCCCCTTCATCAAAGCCATATTGTAGTAAAAAAAGCTTTATCTAGTACTACCCTACAAATATCAAATAAAAACCTTACCACAGTTCAAACCTTTCTGCATCATAAACAAAACTAGAAAAGGTTTTGTCTGTAGTTCCCCTTAAGATAAACGGCCAGATTTCATATTTTTATTCTCAGAGCTGTATTAAATTGCAGTTGAAAACAGTAGCATAAAAAAAAACTGGCACAGGAAGCAAAATATTTACCAGATAAAGTAGTGTAGAAATGTCAGATCGTTTTCAGTTAATCAGATTTCATAGGTACAGTGTGTTGCATAAATGCCTGTGAAATGCTAATTTGTCAGTGCCTTATATAAAGCTTACGTGCAAATTTCTTCCAGCATCTGGACAGAAAGGTTAACATTGAATCTAATTGCAGCGGATGTGTTTGCTACAACTTATTTGCTGATTCTGGATTTATCACAACTGGAATCATGGTTGCAAAGTCAAATGTTTGTCCTTAGAGTAAATGTAGCTTGCTGTGAGCCACCAGGCACACACAACAAAAAATGAGTTAAAGGGCCAATCCACTTGAAACTAATATTTTAGCTATAGGTGGATTGGGCTGAATTGTCCCCTGTCTTCCTATGTTATGTTACTACAATGAGATCTCTTTACCATAACTCTCTGATTTGTTATTATTTACCTAGGAGTTTAGGGTGTTTTCACCAGCCATTGGCTCAATGGCTTGAGTAGTAAAATATTTAGTGTTGGGTGTTTGATTCCTGGCAGGTAAAGCTGGAGGTGTGGAATTTAAGTAACCATTTAACCAGAACACTCTGCCAAGGGGAAACGGGCCGGTAACCCTAGTGGTCACTAGAATACTTTGCTGCAAAGATGTCTACAGTTCTCCCCACCAGCAAGCAGGTTTTGGCATCCTCAGTGTAGAAATAGGTAACAATACAAGGCAGACTGGGGTCATGGCTTGATTGTGAACAGACGAACAGGCATGGGTCAAAACGTAATTAGACAAGTAAGAAGTAACTTTGGGCAGAATGGTGGGTTAGAACCCTATGGATCCAGCAATTCCTGCCAGAACTGATGAGACCTAAATAGCCCTCTAAATCCTATTCCCTGCCCATCACGTTGAAACAAGTTTGCAGAGGGCATGCATGGCTGAACGCCCTCTTGTGCATGCATTCTCTTGCGGACCTGTGCTCATAGTGTTGTGCATGGTTGCACATGGATACCTGCACCTTCTCATGAGCAGCAGCTGAAGGGCACAAAGTGGGCAAGGAGGTAGATGAATGGGCAGAATGGTTACAAAAAGCCAGTTAGTGGGGACTCATCCCTACCCCAAGTACAAAAATATATTCATTTTTATTTTAGCAATAGCAGAATTTTCCTATACATTTTCAAGATACAATATTGACTTCAAATGCATCAAAACCAAAAAAGAAACTTTTTTAAAAATAGTATATAACCTTTCTAAAGTTTTGGTGGCTCCATGTGTTTTCACCTTCCATGTTTGTTTTATTTATTGTAACCTGGTGTCTCTGTCAATAACGAATTTCCTATCCTAAGGTGACAACACTTACTCACTATACTGTATCAATGGAGGAGGATCACTGTTACCCTTGGTCAGGAAATTTTTAGGACTACTATGAGGAGGAAGTATACTGAAGTCCAGCATGGGAACTTAGAACACTATAAAGCCAAATATAAAGAGAAAATCTGGTAACAGATCACCACTTCTTTTTTTTATCCCCATTTATTTAAATCTGATTGCCAATTTAAAACAGGACAGTCAGCTTTTGTACTGTGGTGATTAGTGCTTTCAGTGCATACTCTAATATTAACCTAGACGGGTGATCTTCAGTTCCATTTATTATTACTACTACACCAATCTCTTTTTCCTATGAAGTTCACCGATATCAAACTCCCATCAATAAATTCAGCAAACATGTAGAGCTGTGTTGATTTAAATTTGATCAGTTGACATGAATAACTAAAGTTTTGTACATCATCCTCTAGAAACAATATATGAATATCTTTTAATTACTTTCTAATTACACAAAGCTCATTATTTTTAAAGTAAAGTTTCTTTTCCCCTAACAATATGTGATCTCAGGATACAACTTTTTTTTGTATAAATTTTGAAAAGTTCTAACATTTCCACAGGCAATCTAAAAATAAATGTAAACTCAGGAGAACACAAAGTGAAGACTTATAGTACACCCAGTGGGATTATTACGCCTTCCTTACTAAGTGAAAATTATCACAGGAGCTCTCCCAGCATATAGTGTGAGAAAGCTATCAATTATAACTTCTCTTTATTTATAATACATATGGAAGGGGAGGAAGAGGGAACAGATAAAGGCTAAATTGTGTCTGCTGACTTCACGGCGCCATTTTGGTTTTATGAACTATTGATGTAGCAGCGGCACTAAGCTTAAAGGAAATCATATTGGCAAACTGGTATTCATTCATTTTCTGCACCCTGTGTCTATAGACCTTGGCAATGCAACGTCAACCACATGGAATTGAATAACAGACACATGAAAATGTGCCACTTGATTCAGTGCTGTTTCCCATCAAAAACTTTCCTGCTTAGTCTAGGACAGCCATTCCCAATCAGTGTCCTGTAGAACCGTAGGGTTTCTGGGTTGAAGGGATGTCCTTGAGCTAGAAATGATTGACTTCCCTTTGAGTTCTTGAGCAACCACCACTTTCCAGAGTCAGGAGGATAACACCAGAGAATATCTGTTTTTAGGGTGGCATTCAGACCACCTCTCTAAGTGAAATGTTCCTAAATCTTGCCACTAATATATTGGGCATTTAACCCACTTAACCCCAAGGAATTGGTTTTAGCACTGGTCTGCTGAGACCTGGAAATAATTAAAAGTTCCCTGGGGTAAAAAGTTTAAGAAAGACTAGTCTAGACATTAGGTGTATGATGCTGTCACATCAAAAGAACAAAATTCAATTAGTGACTAACCTGAGGATCCTCACCAACGTTTTAGCATTGAGGTTGCACGTCCGCAAATGTATCCTTTCCACCCATTAAACAACCTGGTGGGGGAGATTACCAACCGCTTCATATTATTTCTCCCAGCCACACCACCTTGGGAACAATATCAGCTTGTTTCAATCTCCATCACACAACATAAACCCCCAAGGGTCAACACCTCCTTCACTTTATTAACACCACACCTCAGATGGGTCCCCAACCACTACCACATACTTCCCTTGAGGACCTCAATGAGTCACCCGAATCACACATCCACACTCTGTTGCACCCCACCATTTTCTCCTGCCACCTCCATGGGAGGGCAAGTTGGAGCTTTCCCCTACAATGTCCCAGGGCTCACTGACCTCACTTCCTTTACAGGATTTTCCTCAACAATATCACCAATCCGATTCCTGTCAAATGAACCAATCTAAACTTTCTCCCTCTGCTTTCAAGACCCCTGTCCACAAACATTACCCCTTAACCTTCCCTCCCTCCCTTGACCACTCTGGCTCTTTGCCTACACTGCTCCTCTTCCTTGTTTTGCTCCGGCCCTACTTTCTATAAGAGGTATTAGGGTACGAGAGCTGAAATTGGTAAACATGCCTGTGACAATCTTAGATCTATACTTAGACAAATAGGTTGTTAAAAAAGCAAACAAAACTAAAAAAGTGGCAGTCCCACTTGAAGACTTGACGTCTTTTTCTGCCGTCACTCTTTTTGTTTTATATGTGTACAGAATAAAAAATCGAAATAAAAAAAACCCACCCACTGACCAGAAGGGTACATAGTGGCATATATTTTAAATCCTTCAGAATTTCTTGTAATGAATGACGGAAAGGGATTGTTTTCCTATTTTGTATTCTGCTAGACAGCTGACGCTCTTGCAAAGGTTAATGACATTCATTAGCAGCTGGTTACTCCTTTTTTTAAACCTAGAGAAAAACACATGATGATGGCCTAAGGCTTGTAATTCCAACTTCTACAGAACACTAGTGCTGTGTAGGGTTGATGCAGTACTTCGAAAAGGAAGCAACATTTTCTGGGTAAAGCTAGAGACAGTCATGTGAATCCGCTGCTAATACACTGATAGCTTTATGGAAACAGAGACGGAGAGGTGACAGCGGAAGTCTTATGATCTGTCAAGTATGCACGTGTGGGGTTATTCCTTCAGGTGCTGATTTGGATAGACTGAAGGGACCTTGCAGTGTCTATATATAGTCTTATAGGCTGTAGATAGCAGTGTCAAATGCAATGGTGAGCAAAGTATAATAATCTATACCAACCACTAGGATTTATTTCAATGGAAGGTAGGTTTAAGATGCAAAATAAATACATATTCTATTCCCATTCTCAGCCAGTCATTATTATTATGGTAGTCTTTGGCACCAGAAGCCTGGTGAAGATGTTGGTGCCATAAGTTTATTGGCATTGAGCAGAGCTGGGTCTTTTGCAAGGCAACCGGAGGCAAGAACCTAGGGCATGGTGGAGGTCCTGGGTGCCCAACTGCAACCATTCAGTAAACCAGAGAGTTAGTTCTGTTCATCAGAGTTGTGTACCTCCACGTCATTTCACAGGAAAGGGTGGACTTGTAAGAAGTTGGTGTTTTTGGGACCATTCCAGTATGTACAGGCATACAGGCAGGCTTCTTTTGTACCTTTTTCAATCCGTATCAATGTCAACTGAAGGGTTGGTTGCTCAAAGCTGCTATCTTGCCTTGGGTCTCATTCTGCGTCATCCATCTCTGAAGCTGAGACCAAGTGAAAACCATAAAAATCAAGTCTCCTAACCTGTAGGATGTCTCTTTTAATACTAAAAGTACATCTAAACCCAATACCTTATATATTTTTTGAATAATCCTTAAAAATTTCTACAAGGATAGGGTTATTGTCAGTGGGGGACCATAGACTCAATTGTTTGTGCAGAGTAATAAAAGGCTTTGATTGGTCTTCAATCATAAATTAACATAAATTGTGTTATATTGTTGGTTTGTAGTTTGGACTGTAGTACCCTTGTCTTATGTTTTTGTAAAAGGCAATTTTTTGGGGATGTAACACTATTCCTACTTCCTCTTTTAAACGTTTCCTAACTATGCTCAAATCTACCTGTTGGTAAAGGATCAGACCTGAACCCACTGACTGCTGTCTTTAAGTGTCTGCCTGTTGTGTTAGAATAGATTTGTGTAAGGAATAAGCACAAAGGCTTATACATAGGAAGCTTAAGAACTGCATTTTATAGCCCCCTCCCTAGTTTTGCAAGGTCAAAAGAAATAAAAATGACTGCTGCGTTTTGACTTTTGAGTGAGAAAGGACTTAGCATTTCTAGGTCTCAATGTAGCCCCCTTGCTTAGTATTTTAACAGCATACTCTTAGAGGAAATCTCATTAAGAAGCTGCTGTTCCAAGCAATATGTTCAGAACCGTGAAACCTCCTTCTTTACAACCATATGGCATTTCCAATAATGTGGAAAGACGGAAACTGCGCTAGGACTTGTGCAAAAAAAGTGGTATAATAGTTCCATCATGATTCACACGGCACAATAATGCCTTCTGTGCAAAGTTTAGGAGTCTTTCCTTCTTATGGAGAGACTTTATCCCACAAGTGCTTGGTTGAACGGTTGAAAGTCTCATCTGTAGTAGTAGCATTACCATTTTAGAGTTCAATACCAGGCAATTTTTTTCATAGTCCCCTCCCAAAAAAAATCTTCTCCATTCTATTGGGCCAGTAGATGACCTCAGTCTTCGAGTTGAATGATGCCTAGCATCAATCAATCTGAAAGACCGAGTACATTCTGAAAGAGCAGGCCTCATGCACCTCACCATCAAGCCAGCACTGCTTCATCATAACTTCATCACATTATTCAGCCAAGCTCACCATATATATTGGCCATGCCCAATTTTTTTCCAGCGGCACATCTCCTCTTTTGCCCAGAAGTGCCCCAGATCTTGCAGTGTTCTAGCAATGCATCCCATAAATTTCAGTACAATTTCAACTTTAAAGACGTCACATTAAATATCAACTCTGCATCGACTTTCATCTTCCGGTCTTGTAACAAGTACAAGATAATCATGAATTAAGTCTGGTCGGTAATGAGATTTATTTGTGATGTGTTGACTGCCACCCAGAATTTACACAACAGTGTTATACTATGATTCAGTCTTCTCACATATAATGTAACACTTTATTCTTCTCATTAATTTTATATATAGCAAGATCAGTGTCAATGGCTACTGTTTGCTGTCACTGGTAACATCTCAAAACAACAAAAATATATGCAAACTGAGGGACGTAAGTAAATTGTTGGCACCAGAAAATGAGATGAACAATTAATGAATAATCAATTCTTTACTACAAGAAGATTTTTTTCCAGTAACCTCATAAAAAATATGATAATCAATTTACTTGTTTTACGAAATTCACACCTAAATTATGGTTATTGAATATCTAGAATTGCTTGTAGAATCATGTCTAAACTCATAACATTCCATGTATAAATTAACGGGTACATTTAGCCTGCATATTCTTATTTAATAATTCCTATTCTTATTTTAAAAGCAATAAATACATTGTGAGTGTGATAGACATAAATAAATGGGATTTTATCTGCATCTTGAAGGGGTAAGCGGCCATTAAAGAATATCTAAACCCGAGAACAAAATGTAATGTATTGCATCTTGCCAGTCCTTGGACTGCCAGTCCCAGTCCTTGTCAATATTTGTCAAGCCAAAACTACTTTCTGAGTTGGATAGAGCTGAGAAGGAATAATGAGCCTAGCAATTGCATTTCTATCCTGGGGCTTCGTTAGGAAATTTTCCCTCACTTCCTGCTCTCCAGACAATGGTTTCTCCGGAAAAAAAGTGAGTGAAAAACTGCAACCAGGACACAGTCAGAAATACAAATCTGACAGGGGTTATAGCTCTATCCTACCCTAGTAATGGAAAGAATTTCTATTTCCATCTGCATTTTACCCTTAATTCCCTTAAATTTACCTTTAACTCCTATTCTATTTTATTCCTAGTCTATTAAACCATTGTTTAAAGAAAGACAGGAACTTGTGGGGAATCTTTTTCATGGAGTCCTGAAAAGTAGTAAAACCCTGGCTGCTCATTATTGATAGCGCATGATTTATTAAAGCTCTCAAAGATTGGGAAAGATAGACTATCACATGCAAACCTGGGTGATACAGCAAATATGGAATGGATCTGGTTCAGAACTGGGAACTTTTGCCAATGAATTCTATTTCAGGTTTGCTGGATGTTCACCCATGATAGTCTATCTTCTGCAGTTTTTGAGAGATTTAATAAATCAGGTCCATGGCAAAAATCATATTCCATGGCAAAATATAAGATAGACAAGAACCTGTCTCACCTCTACTTTTTCCCTTAGGTCTGACAATGCCACCCTTTCTAGCTAATGAACGTCAAAGAGATATTCCTTGATCAAATCGGTCTTAAAAAAGTTCTTCAACATCTGCAAGCATTTTAGTCTTCTTGTGATCAGTGCTTTGAGTATGGAAACATATAGACACCCTTGGTTCTTGCAGTCTGCCTATTGCTTTTGCTATGGTTTCCTACCAATGTTCTCTTTATTAGGGGTAGGTAGCACCAAACAATATCAATGCTCCATCACAAAATTCTTGGACATCTTCCAGTGGCCCGTCATGTAAAGGGAGGACAGTCCTCATTGCAGTCTTTCAGATTTAGACAAGCAAGTGGCACCCAAACAGGAGAATAGCTGTTCACACCAGAGCCAAATTACGCAGTTGTTTTGATTCATGACAAAGTCCCCTTAGTTTAAAAAAAAGATTTACAGATAGCAACACAGTTCAAAGTAACTACAAAGTTTATTGAGGGAATCTGTTTGTATTAAAAAGGTTATTTGTGTGCTGTTAGATTCTTTGAAATGCATAAACGAATACATGAATGATTCTTTCTGTGTATTATCTTTGTAGATCATTATATATATAATGTGCGATAAACTCCCATGGAATCCACCAGATAAAGGGCCTCATTCTTCCTTATTAGAAATTATTTTCTATTATTGGAATAAATGCTGCCCCGAGGTGGCATCTATCCTGGTTAGCTGGATACCAGAGTGGAAATAATTTATTTGTTGCATGAATAAATCTGTCCAAGACTAGAGAAACATTGCATAAAAAAACAGATTAACATACATTTTAGCTTCGAATCCCTGCCAGGTGCAGGTCAACATTAATAATCCTACCCAATAGACCAAGTCCATATAAAGAAGGCAAGGTCTATGGGAAAGTTGTATACAGGTCTAACATACAGCAGTATTGTACTGGACAAAAAAATATCCATTCAATCTATATAGAGAAACCAAAGTCCATGTAAAAGTTGTATACAGATCTACTCCTATACTTTGTGCATCTGACAAGAGTTTATGGGCTGTGGAATTGGAGCCGGAGTCTATACATTTTACTCCACAGCCCTGATTTGAAACCCATAAACTTTTGCCAGATGCACAAAGTATAGGAGTAGATCTGTATACAACTTTTACATGGACTTTGGTTTCTCTATATAGATTGAATGGATATTTTTGTCCAGTACAATACTGCTGTATGTTACTTTCTGAAAAGCAGATCATATCAGCTTTCATTCTTTACAATGATCTACTTCTTTATGTGACCGCAGATTTTTGGAGCTCTTCAGGAAAACCTTGCAGTTCTGGAGGTGGATAATCGAACAAATATGAAGATCACAATACAAAGTGAATAATCTAATTTATAAACTTCACTCTCCTCCTTTTACTTCCAAAATCGGTACCAGCATTTGGGTGCAAAGTAAAAGTATATGCACAACCAACCCCTTTGTATCAACCAACAAAGTAAGAAAAGGTTATCATTTTTTTTCCTTTGTGTCCTAGTAAGAGAGTTTCATTTCACTAGGATTGTAAAATTATGGAATTTCTGTCTCAGTGACAATGAATATCAGTAAGATTTTTAATGGGACAAGTTATAAAAGTCCTAATTTTTGCCTTCTTTATCCAAATATAAAAATAAAAGTTTTGGCTAGACATTCATCTTAAATTTTTTTATTCTTCTTATTGAGCAAACAGAGATACATCTTGTACAATAATTTCAAAACCAAAAGGCTAATTATTACTTAAGAATAAATAATTTGCATGGAATTGTTACCCTTCTATATAATTGTTTCTTTTTAAAACAATGATAAGTTATTTTTGAATTATTTATTTATTGCTGCAACATTTTCTATGTATCAATATAGAATATTATGTTTGTAGCACAATTGTTAAAGAAAAACCTTTAAAATGTGGATTTTATGAGTCATAACAGATGAGAGCAGAAAATACTAGCTGAGATGGATTGGAAGCAATTGATGATGTTCAAACAACTCTAACACAAAACAAGGATTAGAGTTGTGCTTGAATTGTTTTTGAAAGAAGCAAAATAAAACTTTTTTTTGAAGAGATTTTTTTTTATAAACTCAGTAGTACATGGCTGCTCTCACAAACATTCCTATTAGTCCCCAGAGCTGTGTATCCTTTAATCCTCTGTCTATATGAAATAATAATTAAGGGGCAAAAAGTCTTTGTTCTTGAAGAGTCTTCATTTCATTTTTTGAACAAACATTTCTTACAAATCCTTTAAAAGGTATCTTCAGTTAAACTTTATTTTTTTTCAATTTTGGATGGAAAGAGGAATGGATATAAACTTGTGCGGCTGTTACTGCTTAACAATGTAAATGATGTCCCCATGGCATTTTCTCAATAGCCTATAAAAATGTCTCAAGGGGTTTTTGTTGCATGCATTTGCAAATACATGTTAAATCCTCCATAGCCTTGATAAAGTATATCTGTAGAAAGGTGCCCCAAATCAAAAATACCTTCCCATAGAAAATGTCATAACAGATAAACTAAGAGCTGCTCCACCTGAATGAACTCCTCTTTGTATAGATACACACAAGAGAACTAGACATACCCTTAACAGCTGTCTACCTAAGAATCTTCTCTGCATGTCTTGTGATCACTATCCCTAGGATTGAAAATGATGGGAAAACCATTTCTTGGCAATTACCAAAGCAAATCTTCCATTGTGGTCACTGGGACAACTGGCTTATTTGGGTTTTTCTATCGCCTTGGAGAGATTTCACATCCATTCTTGTTATGTCTCTTGGTCAGTAGGCAATGTAAAATAGAGAAAAAAAATAGGAGTTTCTATCATTGCTCTCACTATAAACCAGTGTTTCCCAACCAGGGTACCATGATACCCTAGGGTTCCTCCAGAGGTTGCCAGGGGTTTTTTTGAGCAATAAGCAGTTTGCACCACTCAGGTCAGTTTAATTGACACCAAAGATCTTTTTTGGCTATCACTAAGGGTGGCATTCTTCCCATTGGCTGGTTAGCCAATGGGAAGAATGTTAGCCAAATGTTAGCCAAATTTGTCCCACCGACCTCCATGCTAATGAGCTGCGAATATATTAAATATAGAAGAGCTTGTCTGAAGACCAGAGAGTTATTTTAAGGGTTTCTCCATGTTAACAAAAAGTTGAGAAAGGCTGCTCTAAAGTAACAAAAGTGTTATCTTGAGGTTTTGTTATCATGCGGATCAAATAAGTAAATACTGTTGGGTAGAATCATCACCTGGCTTTCCTACAGGTAACAGGATTTATAGACCTGAATTTCCAGTTTCTCCTAATCATCATGGCCAATATACAATTTTATGTTTAAATCATTTTACATTACGAATATTACACAAGGAGAGAGTTTCTTTATCAAGACGAAGAATGAGCAGAACTCTAACAGATTTTGGTAATAAAAGCCATATGGCCACTCATTTGTCCATTCTTAATGATATGGCAAAACAATACCTCTGCCCACAGTAAAAATCAATAGAATTGCTATAATAATTAATTTTCTTCATCAATAATTATGATATAAATTTTGGACAAACTGACGCTTTTATACCATTCAAGTATTTGAAATATTTACCATGTTTAAATGTTAAACGTTGATCAAGTTAAGGAAGAATTTTATGGTCTTGGTCTTAGGGTCTTGCCTACATAATATTCCTAATGTTATTTAAACATGCCAAAGTATCCGTAGATTGAAAAAACTCTTTTCTTTTGAAAAGAAATCAATGCCCTTAAGACACACAACTTCAGCAGCTTATTCAGCTCCTAAAATATTTAAGAGTTTTTTCTTTTTCCCCTTAGAGCTAAAGGCGACTATCTTAAAATTCCAGATTTGTTGTTTATTATCTGTGACGTCTACAATCAGTGGCCAAGGGCTATTTTAACCGCACAGGCCGATCTTTATTTAACAAAATCTTCATTCTTCCTTTCTTTTTTTATTCCTGTGGCACTTTACATTCTTTGCGTGGATCTTTGCGTCCTTGAGGCAGCCGACTTTTTTGCACAATTGTTCCTTTGTATATTTTATGAATAGCGCAAAAGAAAATAATAACTTGAAACCAACTAGGACATCAGTTTACTTTGTTCTTTGAATATTTTTTATTAGTGGGAGGAAAAAAAAAACATTTGGGCATTTCGAACCACCAGAGAACCACTTGATGCTGGTGCCAAATATGGAGACTTTTTTTTAGAAGATATCAATGCAAATCTCAATTGAGAGAAGTCTTACTTATTAAAGGAATGTTGCTTACATTGAAAAAACATGGAATTGAATAGTTTTTTGTGTTTTACTGTATTTGATATTTACTATAGTTTAGATTTTTGGTGCCAAGACAGTGTGACCATAATTGAACTAAAAACCAAACAAATTTAAGGGGACCTGTGCTTTGATATTGCTTTTTGTTCAACTTTCAACTTATTATTATCATTATTAATAAACAATATTTATATAGTACCAACATATTACGCAGCGCTGTACATTAACTAGGCGTTGCAAGTTACAGACAGATCCAGACAGTGACACAGGAGGAGGAGAGGACCCTGCCCAGAAGAGCTTACAATCTAAGAGGAGGGGGATGTAGCTCACAATAGGAGGGGGGATTTGGGATGGGGACTGAGCAGTAGAGGATTTAAGGGACAGAAGACAGGTAGGCAAGTTTTAAAAGATGGGTTTTAAGTGGTCTCTTAAATGTGCAGAAAGTTGGAGCAAGCCGAATTGGATGAGGAAGAGGGTTCCAGAGAGTTGGGGCAGCTCTAGAAAAGTCTTGAAGCCGTGCATGTGATGAAGTTATGAGTGAGGAAGTCATTAGTAGGTCATTGGAGGAGCGAAGAGAACAGCCAGGGATGTATTTGTTCTGGAGACCATTGCTATTGGGACCTCATCAGTCCCTTTTACCTAAGGGATCATCAAGGACCTTCTACATGGGCAGCCAATCTTAAGTAAAGGGAGATCAGGCAATGGCGACACATCATGAGTTAATATCCTGCAGCTTCCTGGGATATGTGATATGTGTATTCTAGCAGGCTGCTGGATATACTCATCAATCATCCTTGACATGGTGGGAAAGCAGAGAAGCCAGGTAGAAGAAGATAAAAATTATTTAAAGAGGAAGTGAAGTCCACTTGGGGGTTGTTAACACTAATGCACTTTGTGTAACAAAACGCATTCGTGAACTCAATGCATGGCAATGCACAGCACATGCATTGGTCGCTATTCATTATCAATGGCACCCCCAAATGCACCTTAGCAACACGGAACAGCACAACATGCATCAACATGCAACAATGGACTGGTGTGCATTTCCATTTTGTGCACTTTAAAAATTCATCTCTTCATTCATTTTATTGGGCTGCCAATCACAGTGCAATTTATTGTGAAAAGCAGTGCTTGTGCATCTAATAAAACACAATGCATTCTTATAGCTTGAACAATACAATATAAATATAGAAGGAAGGAAATATAGGGTTAGGTGGTAGATCCACTCTAAATCTGATATCAGGGCTCTTAACGCTGGAAGGTGAGACTAACCCCAAACCAGATTAAGGGTTCAAATAAATGTCTGCACTTGTGTGAAAATAGATTTTTTTAGATTTTAAAAAGACATTCATTTTAATTTGTATGAAATGTTGTGCCATGATTATCAATTTTTCTTTTCTTTGGAAATCAGTTTGATATAACAGCTGTGATAGATTTTACACTTTAGTTTTAAGCTTTCCTTTCCTCAATGTGTTTTTACTGGGAATTGAAATATTGTCTTCCAAAGTCAGTTATATACGAAATTCTGCTGAGTTCTACTGACCCAGAAGAGGCTTATACGTTACAGTGCCCCCTTTGTTATTAGATGGAATGTACTGTACAATACGTGGTTTATGGTTTGTCTGCTCATTCTTCAATGGCTTATTCAGAAACTGCTTTAATTGAAATTGACCCTTTTACTGCTGATTCCACACAAGCAGTTACTAAGCTCATGAAAAAGAATTGCCAAAATTAACTATTTTACAAAATTGCACCCATCATTTCAGGGTGCAATTACTAATTTTTAATGCCTTTTTTGTGATTTCGGTTTAAAATGCCTCACTGCTATTAATACAGCCTTGTCACTAGCTTGCAGCTGAGGACTCCTGCTGAGAGTGCAGCAAACTTGCTGCTGCGATCCAACATGCAGAATCAGTAGAACTGCAATCCGTAAAGCTCACACTCCTTGTTAATTGCAGAGCTAGTGGTCTGACCAAGTAAGTTGGGGGCATGTTGGGCTGCTGCAGCAAGAACCCTGTTTTTACAAGTAGAGGAGCAGCCCCAAGAAGTGGCCTAATGGTAGGGGACAAATAATTATTGCCACTTGTAAAGGTCATATGACATGTATAAATCAGTTTTCCAACCAGAGTTCCATGGAACTCCATGGTCAATTTACCTGACACCAATGATCTTTTATGCTATTTGGTAATCTTCCTACTGGCCAGCAATTTAAGAAGCATGCTTTGACCACCAAGCTAATATACTGTGAGCTGTGGATATAGTGATTATAATTGGGGTTCCCCAGGACCTGAAAGTTATTTCAGCAGTTCCCCACATGTTGAGAAAGGCTTGTGTCGGTAGATGGAAGCACCATAGTGTTCCTGTACTGGGGAGCATCTAAACTCGTCCGTGCAATCCAGATAAAGAAGAGTTAAACCGAAGAGCGCAAATTGGTAGATATAAGAATATTGTCTCTGGCCATTAAAGAAATGTCACCAGCAAATAATAGGGACTGGAGAAGTAAACTCTAAATCTAAATCTTGACATTTCTCAGGGTCTTATGCTGGGTTCACTTTAAAAACAGTTGATTTTCATGTTGTTCTGCTGCCTTTCAGATTATTTAATAAGAAGATTACCTCCTGTAATGGTCTGTTAATTTGCACAGGAAACATACCAGTGAAAATATGCTTTCCCAAAATCCAGAATTAGAATACAAAGAAATTAAGAAGTATTTATTGTGCTAATGAAGGGTTATTATTTACTGTGTACTTTCAACAGCCCAACAAGGTCCTGGTGCTGGCCAGAGCTGGCTGTTTTATAAATATTATATAGGGAGAGGGAAGAAATTCTAATCTGAAGCTGACCCAGCTTGTGGTATTGTAAATTGTACAGTTAATAGCAAACTTAAAACAGATTAAAAAGGTAAAAACGTTTTGGTGCTTTCCCTCCATTTAGTAAGTATCTAATGATGATTTAGCCTCAGAGGAAAAAGGGGAAAAGACAGTTATCTTATTCTTCGCTCTACCAGCAGCTGGCATTCTTCTATACCCTGCTCCTACCTTGAAATGTGATGGGCTCGCAATATCCTTGCATACAATGTAGAACCAATGGACTTGTACATGAGGAAGTGGTTGTACTTCCGAACAAGGGGAACGCTTCATATGACCAGTTGTCTATATTGGAACAAGTGTAAGACCCTTACTATACAGGGAGGCTAAGGCACCCAGATATTAACTTTTTAAAAGCTGATCAGATTTCAGATTTAAAGCGACCCCGCTAATATAGAATCCAAAGAAGTAAAGATAACAGTGTAAAAAAATACTGTATCATTTTCTTACTACACACTAGTGGTTCCTGCCACTTCATATGCACCCACAGGACACAAGAGCTAGTGAGAGGAACCATGGGACATTTTCAGAAGTGCAGTGAGCATGCCTAATAATAGTACATGAACTCGCAGTTCATGTCTATATATATATACATATAATATATATTATATGTCTATATATATATATAATTGCAACATGCTGCTATGTGGTCATTGCAAGGTCATTAATGGTGAAATGGTCTACATGCAAAGCCTTGGGCTATTTTCACATAGCTGTCAGAGAGGTGTCTGGGAAAGGCGGATCTGGCTGTGAAATTTCTCCCACCATGTTTTTCTCACGTCTATAAATGTGGACAGGAGATAATTTATTGTACTAGGAATTTCAGCTGTCCGTGCAGTCTCCTGTATTTGTTTTGAAGGCTGTACTAAAAAAGGCCATAGAGCCTTAGAGCATAAAGCCTTAAAAATGAGTAATTAGTAGCTGTTATGATTATGTGTTATCGTTCGTTAATTACATGTACCTTGGTAGGACAGATACCCCATTATTGATAGTTGAGGATCATCTTAACCTGCAAAAAGAGAGGTAGCAAAAACAGGTGTTGGAAGCTTTGGTAGACTGAAGACCAATGGAAATGCTTAGGTGACACAGAATGGGGTCTTGTTTGATTTAGGACAAAATTAAACAATTTCTATTAGGTTCCATAACCAAATCTCTTGTCGTACTGGAATCTGAGAACCTACCAGGTAATACAATTAAGGGTTCAAAAAAAGGGAATGAGTTTGAAATTGGTGACTGGAGCCTAAAGAGATCATATACCTCATATTCAATTGTTTTTAGCTACTTTGGGATTTTTTTCAGCTTTTAATGACCCTGAAGCTGATCAGACATTGGTTAAGGTCAAGTAATGTACACTGCATATCAAAAAAGGTCCTAAGCCTGTGGGGGCAGTTTTATGATCTGGGTTTGTTTTAGTTGTTTAGGTCTAGGATCAGCAACAATATTTGCCCAAAATGATGAGGTGAATAAAACACATGAATATACTGAATGGCTGGGTTTTTCCATCAATGGATTTTCCATTCAGATTCCAAGATGAAGGCTGAAAGATTGTTCCAGGGAGTATCATTTTCACACATGGATAGTCCACTATACAGTGCAGACACTAAACCTATTGAGAATCTTTGAAACTTAGGACTCAGGAGAGAATACACTTTCATCAGTGAAGCTGGGTGATTCAGCAAACCTGGAATAGATTTATTTAAAGTCATTTGCTTTGTGCTAGCAAATGTTTTTGATCCTGGACCAGATCTATTCAAGGTTTGCTAGATCACCCAGCTTCACTGATGAAAGTGTATGCTCTCCTGCTTTGGAGAGCTTTAATAAATCAGGTCCTGTATGTGTAAGTCTGACTCTTATCATCATCAATACAAGATCTTGGTCAAAAAATTAATGTGATTCAAAGAAGGAGATAAATGTTGTGACATTGCTTTACATAAACTTATTGTAGCAATACCACCCTGAATACATGCTGTAATTAAAGCAAATGGTGGTCTAATGGAATATTAGAGCGCGTGACTTCTTTTTGGACCAGCAGTGTATAAGTGCTATATTTCCTTTATATAGTGCTGTCACTTTAGCTCAGATTTATGCACCGTGTAAATTTAAACACATCATTGTCACTACAGATTTTTTTTTCTTCATTTCATGAAGACATCTATGGTATAATGGCTGTGATGAACAACATCAGACTGCATATCATTATCACTAAAAACCATGGTTCCATTCTGAAAACAATTTACTGCACTGTTAAATGTCCTGATGCTACTCATACATAAGACACTAAAAACTTAGAGCAGCCTTTCTCAATGAGGGATCGACCAAAAGTTGAAAGGGGTTCTATTGGCATGTTTGTCCTATTTCTTATGTAACCGGACTCTGCAGCTTTATGTGGATTTGATTCACCAAATAGTAAAAGTGGCAGGGAGAGCAAATCACAAATATCTGATGGCTTTCACTCTTACAAAGTATTGCAACTGATAGTGAGTATGCGCTGCAGAGTTAGGTGGGTAGGGGGTCAAAATGGAACTATGTCCTGCAGGCTGGTACAGAGCTCCTGCCATAAAGTGCAGATATGCACAGCTTTCACTGCACATTGTGGCACACATATCTCTTAGTATGTCCTTCTTTATTTGTGTAGGTCAAGCTTTAGGATGCTGCTCCATCTCCCCTGCTTCTTCTGAGTCCAGGACAGCTCTTGTTCCATCACTGTAGTGCACAGTAGTTACATTGTCCTTGGCACCCAGACAGTATACACTGGAACATCATTGTCTAAAAGCCTGTAAAAAGTTTTGCATGTCTCAGGTCTAGCTCAAAGTGAAGGCTTGGATTCTACTTTTTGAAAATGATGTGCCCTGTACATGTGCACTCAATAAAATAACTGCATTTTTTTTAATTTTTGGATTTAGTGGGACAAGTTTAAAACCCCTTTGGCAAGGGAAACAGCTCCCATATATGCTTTTCAGCAATATATTTAGCTGTTTACCTGGATCTCAAACGTAAAGGCAAAAATATTCATGATTTAAACAAATGGAATGTATATAATAAAGATAAACAATCTTACTTCCCAAAGGGTGTCCAATTCTGACCAGACTTTTGATCCAAGCACCATCATATTGCATGGATAAAGCAGTTCTGCACTACAGGTAAAACGGTCCAAAGGGTACCAATATAAAAATAAAACTTTCTTCTGTGTAGCCAAAATTAAGTCCATTTAAAACTGTATTGACTCCGGTTGGTTTAAAGCTAATATTTAAATGCCCTAGTAAAAAAGTGTCTTAAAGCCCTTTGCCTTTAGCAAAATCATGTGACTAAGTGGTTAGGTTTTTAGTCTTCAGGTCTTCAGAAATCTTTATTATTTAGCATATGCACAGCATTTGTTTAGTTGTTCTCTGCAGGAAAGGTTTGTTGCCCCACATTACTACTAAGAATATGTGAATGGGCCCATAGTCATTTAGAATATGAAATTATACTATTTGCTTCTCTTTTAGCACTTTGTACAGCATCACAATGATGCAAAATAAATCATAACAATTATATTCAAATATTCATTGTTCTACTGTCTCTGCTTTGTATCATTTTGTCTGTTGGGTGTGTCTCAAGCAACTTTGTTCTATATTTGGCCCAATTAAATTATATTTGTTTATATGTTCCTATGAAAAGAGGAGACAAGGAACTCTTTTGTACTGTCTGTGCTAAGAAAAAGTGCTGATGTGGTAAAAATATGCGCCTGCTATCATCATTTTGAGATCTGGCTTGTTTAAACCATAACGTGTAGCAAATTCTCATCTACTTTCATTTCCTAATATGCATGTACACATAGTGGCATTAGAGTAAAAAAAGGCCTTTTTCTAAAACAGTCCAATTGTTCAGTCAGTGAAACAGTCCAAACAGTCCAGTCAGTGAAATTATTCAGACTCTCACAATCCATTTTCAAGACAAATTCTAGCTGATGGCAAATCTGGGCAAAGTGGCCAGGTTGCAAACCCATTTGTCCTTAGAGCATTCATCTGGTGAAGGTTTGGGGGCTCCTTTTGCACTTTGAACATGGCTTCATCCAAATGTGATATTCTTGACTTCCCACAATTTAAGTCAGATCTGATATTGTGTAAACTGAAGAAGCAGCACAAGTATTTAAATGATCTGTATTAGGGTATAATAGGAAGACTGTCCGATTATACCTCTCAAAGGCCAACAAAACCCAACCTTGTGGTAAGAACAGACTGGAACTTTGGTGTCTTAGAAATACCTCCTAATTGAAACATCTTGCTCAGTCCACCTAGACTTGCAATAACTTAAAGGGGCTTAAGGATTTGTTGATTTCAGCCAACAACAAAGCCTATAGAAACTCTTACTTGATAGACCTATGCAGGTAGAATTTTCATTTTTTTCAGGAATGGGTGACTCTTCTTTGAGGACACAATACTTAGTAGCGTCCAAAGTGGGGGATGGAGCTTTTGGAGCTGGCATTGTTTGTCGTTGCCTTGAATACATTTGATATGATAAAACAGTTTAAACTTTGCTTCAAAATCCCATGATATTGCAGTCTTTGTGAAAACAAAATGCTCTATTCAGCCGCGAGAGAGGACTTGAAAAATAACTTATTTTTAAATGATAAACTCAAAGACCTACGGCGATTCAGCAAGAACAAACGTCCATTCTGTTCAAAGGCCTTATGAATGTCTTCTATAAATCTGTGGTATGTTCATCCCCCTCAGCTTCCTTTCCATTATTCAATATCATAAACTTTTTGCAGTTCTACATCAATATGCCATAAAGTGATGATCCAATATAACCAAAATGAATTATTCTATAATTTAACTGGATGATAATGGGTTCATGCAACCCGGGTTATATATTTATATATAATGTATGTAATATATAATGTCACTGGGGCATTAGGTTAAAAGAGTATTAGAAAAAACCCTAATAATTATATTATAAATATCAACAACAGATTCCTCTGTGCTTTTCGAGAGTACACAGACCAACTTCAAGTACCAGAATCTACAAAACAGAAATTTTGCATCAGAATGTTTGCTAAGTCTGCACATGGTGATTGGTATGGGGCACAGATATAAGAAAAGGACATTAGAGAAGGTCTGCTAAAATCTTGGTGGAAGGATACCTACCTTGTGCTATGGGGATTTATTAAAGCTCTCCAAGTCTGTAAAAGATAAAGATCTTCTCATAGGAGAACCTGGGTGGTACAGCAAACCCAGAGTGGATTTCTTAAAAATCAATTACTACTAGTTGGCAAATATTTTCAATCTTGAACCAGATCCATCATGGGTTTGCTGGATCACTCAGGTTCCCCTATGTTAGTCTATCCTACCCAGTCTTGGATAGCTTTAATAAATCAGACCCATTGTGTTGCTTTGCCCATTCAACCGTATCCAAGAGTACTTTATGAGACCTAAATTTAACAGTAGTCACAAAGCAAAGGCAATGGATGGTCAGAGACTTGGTAATATGTAATTGCAGATCCACTTATAATTAGGTAGATCGTTCTATGTTAAGACAACTGGCAATCGGTTCTGTGTCTGTGCCGCCCTTGCCATTGGCTGCTATGCTATGAAATGGTAAATATGTTTTTATTAATACACCACCAGGTTCTGTTTTTATTAATACACCACCAGGTTCCCTGCTTTTTTGCAGATTGCCACTTTTATTATTAAAGGTCTCCTATTTTCTTTATACAACGTACTAAGCAGAAGAATAAAAGGCTTTACCACAATTGTGGTGGCAAATTCTATTTATAGCTACCTTAGATTCCAAACTGAGTTGAGCTCTATTATGTATACTGAGTGCAGAGAGGAAAAGTTCATGCAACGCAAAAATTAAGCTTAGCACCTAAACAGCATCAGTTCACCAACTGACACCCAACTCCAACACCCAACATAAAAGTCGGTTCTCTCGTTATCTTCAAAGCTGCAAAAAACCTTTTATTTTCTATACATGTACCCACATTAATGTACTGTCTGTACTTTCCAGTTACTTGCACAATTCAATGCTTTATGTGTTTAACTAAGTGTTATGGTCACAGAGATAATATATTATGCTGTAGATAACACCATAGGGAAGGATCACTTCCTTCTAGAGAGTCGTCCACGGCACTTTTTGTGCATTGCACAGATAAGGATATTTGATATAGTATTTAGTAGAGTAAGTAAAACAAATCTAATTTTACTGCAGCATTATTAGGCTAATTGAAAGCAGAAACTAGAACTTTGTTTACAAAAAGCTGCTTTATTGACTGTAAATCCAATAATTTGTTCTAGCAGTGACTAGGATCAGTAAAAATAAGGTTTTATACAAGGTGCTTCTAATGTTTGTGAGCAGTCACTTTATAAAATGTTACCTCTATTACTGTAAATGGGTGATCTAGATAATAGGGATAATTTATTAAATCACTTTAATCTGTGAAGCTGGGCAATCCAGCAAACCTGGTATGGATTTCTTCAAAGTAATTTGCTATTTGGTAGCAAATGTTTTGAATGCTGGCCAGATCTTTATTTCAGGTTTGCTGGATTACCCAGCTTCACTGATGAAAGTGTATCCTCTCCAGCCTTGGAGCTTTAATAAATCAGGCTCAACGTGCTTAAAGTTAAACTTAAAACAAACAGGTAAACACACAGCTAAAATACACATATTGGAGCTTTTTATGTGCCAAAAGTACCATATCCTCAAAAAATGAAGAACAATAGATAGTTTGATGGGGTGTTACTGGTACAATGCCATACAAATTGCAATTTATACCAAACAGAGGTAAAATATACAAATGAACATGGTGTTTAATAAAAAAAAAGTTTGTATACTTCCTCTAAGTCTATTATTGCTGGGGAAAGAATCTCACGTTGCAAACCTAAGATATTTGCACGGCCCCCTTAAACTAAAGGTTGTATGTATATGTATCAGCTTTACTGTTCTTATGTTTCTCAACACATTTCACCAAAGCTTCCTCAGGAGAAACACCAAAACTGCAATAATACGTAATGAGACTGTGGTCTTTGGGATAGCATGAATGGCTGCTATGCAAGGAATCAAAGACCAAAATATTCTGAAGGACCCCAGACCCAGCTACTTCAAATGGGCAATCTGTAAAAAGAGAAGCAGGAGGATAACATCCACCCATACGCAGCCGGACTATGTAGACATGGCTATGAATGGGTGTATACCATTTCCCTGCTCTTTTTTGGTTTGCAGATCCCCCCATTTGCCGTTTGTGTTTGACAGATGAGGCCAGAGGCCCACCAGAGGGCCGGGTGGCTGTCCTGTGACCTCACATATGGCCCCAAAAAACAATTTGGGGGGCATATCATCTGAGCTAGTGCCCACCAAAGTTCTTTCCTTTTCCAGTTTGACCCTGTGACCCTGGACAAAATTAAAGTAGAATGAGCATTCATTGATCATTCAATGATCATGCATGTGAGTGCTAGAAGATATTCTCCAAGCAATGTCCTCACTGGTTTGGTGATGCTCCTTTGTTGCCTAGTCACAGAATAGAAATAATTAGCACACTATTAACTCCTGAACAGTGGTAGAGAGAATAGTGGTCATTGGCCTGGCAAATAAGACTGTTCATTTTATATTTGGCAATATAAACAATCATAGTGCTAGAATAGGAAAAATAGAGCCCAATTTATAGAGTCCCATGTCATCTCACTGGTATAGCAGGTAGAGATTTGCACTGCGAGCAAGTGATTCTAGTATAATGTCCATAACATAGCCTAAAGCCATTTTATTGGGGTAGAGCTAATTAACTTAACATTTTCTGGATGTGGGAAGAAACTCACACAAACACAAATAATGTTCTGGGAAAATCTCAAACCTGGGATCCTAGGGCTATCAGGCAAGAAAGATATACACTGAGCAATGTACAAACCAGGACAAAGTTGGGCTATGAAGTTAGTTTACCATAGAAACATTTTGAGGAACTTACATGATTTCTTATTTTCCCCAAGTCCTAAAGCCCCCATTACTATCTTAGTGAACATTACTATCTATCTATCTATCTATCTATCTATCTATCTATCTATCTATCTATCCATCTGTCTATCTATCAATCTTTCTATCCTGCAGTCAGAAGACTAAATATTTCTTTACTGACATGCAACATAAGCATAAAGATGAGTGTGAGAATTCCAGAGGTCTGTCATTCTTGCTCTGGACAGAAGAAGCCCATTATTCTGTGTTTGATTGACCCTTTGCTCCTCACCAGTCACTGTGTGTAATTCATCATTTTTAATTATTTTGAACTCACTCGTGTTTTTCATTAGAATCTTTCCAATTGTTAAAGAAAAAAAATTAAATATTTATAATTTCTTAGTTACTGCAGTCAAAAATAGTTTCTGTCCTAGGAGAGACTGGTTAAAAATAAAGAAAGGTCAAAGGCTTTGATATCGATATCACTTACATAACAATACCGACATTGTTAACATATAAATGTACATTTTTTTATCGTTGGTTTTGCAGACAAAAGAAGTATTGTAAGAAGAGTGATCAATGTCAGGTCATGCATTAGATGTATATTACTTTTTAATTTTTAGTCCTTTTAGTAAAAGTTTTAATATTATATATTTCAATGTTGAACCCAGAAATTTTTTTAAGCCGGTTAAGAAGACATCGTGGTGGGAGGCAGCCCCTGTTTTGTGACCCAACTCTTCAGTAACCACCCAGAAACAGCCCAGTGGTTACTGAAAAGTGCCCTGCTACTGCTAAAAGGGGTCGGGGAGAACTCTGTATTTAAACCAAGGACTTCATAATCTTCTTTTTATGTTGTGTCCTATATTTTAACCCAATTACTAAAAAGTTAGGGTCATTTTACCAATAATTTTCATTTTTTAAATATCTGCAGCTTTCATTCAAATAATAAATGATGATTCTGCTATGATGTCCTTCTTCAGGCTCCTACTGGTATGGTGTGACAACTCTGAGTCTCTGAGTCCCATCAGTTCTCTACCCTCGTTATTCTATCCCATTGTCTTTCAATGGAGACTACAAATTGTTATTTAAACACACTTTACCTTGGTGTGGTCATTGTTATCCTTGTCAGGGAATCTGTCCTAAGAAATGCCAAGCAGACATCAATGGAGTGAAAGCAGACAGACCCTGTAAAAATGCTGCAGGAGGTCAGAATGTTCAATATACAAACCTAAGCCAGCTTAACTTTACAGGAACAATAGTGATTGGGTTTGCATACTTGTCTAAAGTTGTACATAGATTAAAAATATATTAAGGTTGAACTAGGCGCAAGGTGCTGCAATTTTGGTATCAATTCAGATAGGTTTTCTTTGACCTCCTGTCTTCGGGGAACCTAATCAACTACAAACCCACAAAGGGATCAGTGTGGGCTGTCTGCATTTCCTAAACGGGTAATATGGCTACTATGAACAAGATTCATGTTTAAGTCCTCTGGGTTCAAGATTTGCAGTTCCGGCAAACTTATGAGCAGAGTTACCCCAGGAGAACTTTTAAAAATAATAATTGACTGCATTGCCTTTTAACGATTTCCAGCAGATTTAGAAGGACCAGTCAAAGGGGCCTTTGGATGAATCAAAACACTTCACTAAAAAAGGGCCGGCTATAATGTCAGTGCAGCTGGAAGCTGTTTCCGCTACAAAATAAGTAAAGATGCTGGAGGTTGCTTTTGTCACTAAATTGATAAAAAGATTGAGAAAAAAATTTAAATAGGTACAATAATTTACTCGTGAACCCTCTATATTATGTCATCCATGTTTATTGGACCACCCTCTAACTAAGTAGGGGATACTACAGAAAGACCTATAGCTATTAACTGTCCCACTTCTGCCCAAAATTACACGACTGTATCATCTGCCATCTCTTTATACTAAAGGCCAGTGGCCGGGCAGGTTTGAATCAGCAAGAATAGGGACAGTCACAGTGAACTTCTGGCTCAATTCTTTCTGCAAGGAAAACTGGGTCTGTGATATTGATCATTACCATAAGATCAGCAACATGTGTACAAAGCTTTAAGCAGAGATGTTTTATTCGTAAAAGTGCATGGCTATCACTCCTGCCCTGGCAACACTCCAGATTCAAATCTTGGCTAAAACACCATGTGCATTGATTTTGTACTTTTGCATGGGCTTCCTTTGGACTTTCTGGTTAAATTTGGTGGCTTGCCCAAAACAGTTTGGCCCTAGACTGTGATAATGACATATAACTATGGTGGGGACATTCAATTGTGACCCCTAAAATAATAATAAAACTGTATGGATAATCCAATTGTATTGCCTGTTAAAATTGCTTTTGTGTGTTCTGTGGGTTTAGCTTTGGTTAAAAAACCTATATTGACCCTTCAAAATTAGTATAATGTCAACAGCAGTGCCTGCCTAAATGAGATTAAGCATATTTACTGTTACAAATGTGTACATCCCCTCAAATCTCCCAAAAATCGTACTCAAAAATGACCTTAACTGGGGCAAATGAGTAGTTACAGTAACCATCCATAACACAGCAACATACATGGGGCCATCAAGAATCCATGTATAGAAGCTAGACACGTGTACGGGAGGCTCATGCGTAGCAATCCCAATGCCATGTCTGCTTTTTTAAAAAACTAACACACAACTTTTAACCTTATGGAATAAAAAGGCAGACCATTGTCTATCGGCAGCACTGGAACAAAAGATGAATAGATGAAATGCCCCGAGCGTTTTGTCAATTTGACTTTGATAGCATGCCCCCTTAAAAAAGGTCCTTTTATGTTTATGAAAAAGAATGACGTCAAAGTCGTCAGAAAAAATAGTATCCAGATAAATGTCAACACTTGCCCGGCTCCCAAAAAGCCCCTTCTATGAGCTGTTTGTTTCTTTACACGCGTAACTAATTAGCTTAGCTTATTATAAGCCCTGGACAGCTGTAATGAAGTTTCTTTTGCTCGCTTTAGAAAACCTGGAGGTTGAATAAAGCAGCTTGAGAGCTGAAGATAACCAAAATTTAGGTGATTTTTGGCCAAAACCATTGGACTGTAGTATGCTGGAAATGCTTGACTATAACCATTACCAGGTGGGATTATTTTATTTACAAACACCTATATTTACTTCTATTTTTTGTATTTTTTATACTTATTCAATATTAAGTATTTATTTCTAAGTGGTAGTTGTGAAATGCAGTAAAGTCAAGCAACCAGAATTCACAATTCTGAAGGTAATTCTGATTAGATGATGACTGCACCTAAACTAACCACCATTGTTAAATAAGGCCAAATGCTTTAAACTTTATTGTGCTTTTTCTATTTTTTTATGTTAAAAAAATATTGTTACAATGTTTTTAAGATGTTTAAAGGTATATTATTTAGATACGTTACTATTGTTGCATTTTCCTATTTTTTTTCTATCTAGCTTATTTGTTATTTCTTTAGAGCAGTAGTTACCAAATGCTTATGTTTTATCTTGTGAATCTGATTTTTTTATTACTTTTTATTTTACATTTTAATATTTTTGCCAATATTTCTATCTTTAAATATGTATTTGGCCGCTGGATGATTAGGTGTTTGGAAGAATATTACATATCTGATTAATGTATTTTTTATGATTATTATTTCATTGTTAATCACCCATTGTCTGGGTATAAGTTATTTCTATTATTTTTATTATTACACAGTATTTATATAGTGTCAACATATTACGCAGGGCTGTACAAAGTCCATAGTCATGTCACTAGCTGCCCCTCAAAAATTAACAAAGAGAGAAAATCCAAAAGATGACCATTTATACAACAATGTGTTTTAAGTATATTGCTATATCATAAAAAGTATTGATATATTACTACAAACAATGAATGAATTTTTATTATCAATTGTAGTGATAGGAGTATCATTCATGTAAAATTTTAGTTTGTTTGGTCTTAGCACAGAATGAGGAATCCCAATTTACAGCATTGGTTTGTGGGAATAAAACTTATATTTAGTTAAACAAACTTTTTTAGCTATACCATTTTATTTTTTAAATAATAAATCATAATATATTCTTTGAACCAGCTTTTGTTTGGTATTTTATAATTTTTTATGTATGTATTAATACCAACACCACTCTTTTTGGAAAATCTGGTTGTGATGTGATTCTTTTCATTCATTACTTTCTGAATAATTCACCAAAAATAAGTATGATGCTTGGATGTGACATTAACCCAATCTGATTTAAAGCATTGCTTTGGGTCGGTGACCCGGATACTAGGATTTTGTAAAAGGTCAGCAGTGGCTGTATGGCAAAGTTTGGTGTCTGTTAGCAGTGATGGTACTACCTACATTCTACCTTTCTTCTTCTTTTCCAACCTCTGTAGACTAAGCCATCAAATGATGTAGGTGCTTTAAGGTTGGTATTTTATTTTGTAGGTGCAGACTCACCTTGAAAATCCAACAAAGTACCACATCCAGCAGGCTCAGAAGCAGCAGGTGCAGCAATACCTGACCACCACCAAGCATCCCAACAAAGCTCTAAGCTTGCCTTGTCCGAACCAACCGGGAGACCACATGATGCCACCTGGGACTGGGAGCAGCGCCCCCAACAGCCCAATGGCTATGCTGACCCTTAGCACAACCTGTGAGAAAGAGGTAAGCGCCTCAACCTATTTGTGCCATATAATTAACCTAGAATTTTCTTTTTGATTAATTCAACCCTATTTTTATTAATTAATCCTCTAAATGTTTTAGTTTTTTTTTTTTTAAAGAGCTTATCCTGTAGGAAAATAAAAGGAGAGATTCAGAGGGAGATATTTGGATTCCCATATTACCAATTGTGGCGATACAAAGAGCTTAAAATAATAATTACATTGAATAATGTAAGGTGACTTGCCTAATTCAAACATCCAAATTTGCTACTCCCCTGCATACAATTGGATGTATAAAGAAAACACAGGTTATCCTTCCTATGTTAGTTCCTTAGGCCTATTTTTTTAAATACCTGGACTAATGGCAAACCGATAGCAAGGGTCCCTGAAAATTGATATATCAACATTCTTAAGGAGTAGAGAATGTACACTTGGCCTAGTGAATGTTTCGTTTTTGTAAAGAATTGTGTTCAAAAGAATTTTTTTTAATAAATTTGATTTTTCTTGCACGTGGTTAGATAATTGAAGGGAACACAACATTTTCTTATTGACTAAGTTAAGTGAACATTCACTTTGCAAAGTTAAAATTTTCTACTTCTATATATATTGTATGTATATTAAATCTTTTATCTATATTTTATTTCTCAAAGGATGTATTTTAAAAAAAAATGTTTCAAAAACTTACTTAAAATACTTATTTATTGCACCAAAGCCCTTTGCCTGTATATTAATAATATACTTACTCTATAAACTGGGAGTGTTGAGGCCCCCAAAAATTCCAGGCATTCATGCAGGTAATGCGTACTTTTACGTTGTCCTGCCTTTTTACAAACATCAAGGTGCAGGGAGTTGTTGTTGGTTTTTTATTGTATTTTGGGCCAAGCCATATAATTAATTTTGTGAGGTTCATACACTACAAGGGAGGGTAAGGAAGTGCTTTGCAAGCATTGCCTTAAATATAAATAGAAGAAAACACCATTTAAGCACTTTCCAGCTAATAATGGCCACATTTTATATTGGTAATATAATAGAAATTAATATTAATCTGACTTTCCAACATGCTGACAAAGCTAATCTGTTTTTGGGGCTGGATAATTGCAATCCATTGGCTTTTTTGTCTTTTCTTTTAGTTTTATACTTGTAAAAAAACCAGCCCCATCCCTGGAAGCAAAGTTGAAAAGAGGCCGTATGGATCCCCTTACGAGTTCACCTACCACGATCCTGGAACTTACGAACAGGTGAACAGCGTCCTCACTTTTTTAAGAGTGGGGAAAATTGGTCTGGGTTCCCTAATTCTTGAAAGATTGTACTATGGATGATCCATGGAAGCTGCCATTGCTGACCCTCCTTTTGGGAATTGATCGTTGCCCGGCTGTCATGCTGATATCATAAGTTGGTTATTCTTCTGAGTCCGTAGCAGCTCAGAATTTGCTCAATTTCTAAAATAGAGGCCCTGGCCAAGCAACAACAATTTTTTTGAATGCAGTCAAGCAGTGGAAGTAACTCTAAGTACAGAATCCCTGCAATTGACGGAGGCGTAGTAACATTTCTATGTATTTACATTCCATATGGGCTACAGAAGTGTCATAGTAAGATGGGAAGGGGTCCAGGGGACCTCACTACCGGTTCACTTACAAGGTTGTGTTAAGAGAATTGGTTTCTTGGTGGACTGGCAAGATTCTAGAATTCTTGGGTGTCTAGTTTTCTCCCCAGTCTGATTGACTTGTTGCTGATTGTTGACATTCCTACCTTTCAAAATCAAGTTTTACAATTGTTAAAATGTTAAAGCCTCGGTCGAAGTTGTTGATTGTGTCCCTGAAGTTTGATTTGTCTTCTCTATAGGCCCTGTTTTCCAGTGCAGGATGTGATGAAAAATCTAGAATTTTTATGATTTGTTAAAGTAACCTGAGATGAGCAGCCCATATGCCAATGACAACTGTCTAAGCGAAATATTCATCTTTAATTAATATTATTATTATTATCCTATTATATTATTATTATTATTATAATATCTTAATTCAGAGGGACCTCATATCACTTGTGGGTCCCTAGACAGGAAATCAAGGGAAATCTAATTATCAGGACATAGGCAAAAAAATCCCATTCCCAATTCTACTAAACTAAAATAGAATTATTTTGACTTTACAAAGACTTCTGGGTGCATCCTGTCCCTTGCAAAGCAAGCTGTCCTATAAAACAAAACCAAACCTTTGTTTACATGCTTATAAATAACTATAGGAAAGGATGCAGCACAACTCTTCATTAAGCTTGTTGCAATTTTAACAAATCTTTATCTTGTTTCCCCCACAGAGGTGTTACTGCCAAAGATAGATTTTTCCCTTAAATAATTCAGAATCAACTTCTATTCAGTATCAAGTTATCCAAAAATAAAATAAAAACGTACAAGGAAAAAGCTAAACACGTAATCAGTGTAATGGGTGTTTATGCAAATTCTATACATGTTATACAATTTGAGAATTAGAGAAATATATATATATATTACAGTATGTTGTAGTAAAGGGGCTGTTGCTTCGCTCAAGCTGAACACACAACTAAAAGAAATTATGGCCAATTAAAACTTTGTTTTAATGTTTTTGTCAACATTGCAATACACTCAAACACATAAAATAGTAGTATCAGTTCAATCCAAGGCAACGCTAAAACTTTAAAAACTTGAATGAAAATTTTAAAGACATTATTGTAGTTTTTTTTTTTTTATTTCTAATTTTTTTTTTGATATTTCATAAACTATTGAATCTGTCAATTAGTTTTTGACTTTACAATTGACTGATTTCTGGTGGTTGAATAAACTCATGGACAGTAGATGGTATGGCTCTGTTCTTGAACTTTTTCTTACTTGTATCTTTCTTTTTTAATTAATTAAGTATTTAAAAAATGTATTAGCCACTTAGTAAATCAGCCCATACATTTAAATACTTTTTTAATACCATTTTTTCTTTTCAATTGCAGATGGATGATGTGATTGATGACATCATAAGCTTGGAATCTAGCTATAATGATGAAATTCTCATGATGGATCCTGCTATGCAAATGGCAAACACGGTATGGTAGATTTGAATCATGTAATATATTGATTTTTTTATTTTACATGATACTATTTTTATTTTAGTTTTCATTTCATTGTGGCCCACTTTTGGCTTTACAAATGGGCATAGAAACTTTAGGATGCCCCTAACCATTTTTAATGTTTTAATTTTTGTGTGTATATGCAAAGTGGTTTAAGGAAAAGGACTGTATTTTTAAGTTATAAAGAGAAAGTACAAAAGTTATTTACATATATACATGGGTTTACATTGAAGTTTTTTTTTCTTTTAATGTATTCTAAGCAATATTGTTCTTTGAAACAAAGACAGATTTTACCATTGCCTTAATCTATCCAAAGCAAATGTAAAGCTAAACTCCAGGCATACCGCTTAAAACTCAGATTAAAAAAAATGAATAGGCTTCCTGTTTTGAAAATGTGTTTTTCGTTATCCAACCAGCTCTGAGATTTAGCCATTTGACACTGGATAGGAGATATGATTTTTCTATGCTGCAAATAAAGTGGAACTAAACTTAAAAAAAAGTCTTGGTTTTAATACCACAGGTTTCTCTATCCTGCTGGAGAGGTCCACATTAGGGACCTGTGCCATCCTGTAATCCTCCTTTGTACCTGTGCAGAGGAAGTGGCGCTATCCTCATCCGTCTTCTGGCTACATCACCCGATCTTGCACTGGTCAGGTGGGAGATTGGGTGATGTAGCCCACTGTAAAGGGGAATAAAGTGGCGAAAATAGAATGGCGATCCCACTGAGTATGCGTGAGATTCCCATTTTTCCCCTATTGTATAAAAAAGCCTTTTCTGCGCATGCCGGATCTCAGGAGCAACCAGGAGCCCCCTGAGATGCCAGACATAGGTTTCCCAGGAGGCCTCGGGCTCCCATTCTGCTCAGCGATAAGGACAAGGGGAGAGGCTTCATCAAAAGAGCATTAAAGGAAAAAAATAGGACATTTTTACTGTACATAAAGGGCTGCCTTTTTCCCCCAGCTTCCAATTGAACAGTGAAGGAGAAACGGCTAACTGATGAGTTTATCTCTCTGTTACTCTGCTTTGTCTTCTTTTTGGCATTAGTACATGAACATGCCCAAGCTTACAATATACATTTATTTGTGTATTAGGATATACAGATGCATATCTCCTGGAGCTCAGCTTTAATTTGCTCTCAGGGTAACTTTATACACAAAACTGCCTTTAAAGTTATTTTAATGGAAAAAAAATTGTTATAATTGTTATCTGTGAAATATGTTCTATGCTGTCTGCTATGAGGGAATATGAAGGTTCCCGGGCCGCTATGCTCATCCAAAGCTTCAATTCTTTCTTAGAGCCTGGAGTTCAGCCTTAACAAAGGAGTTTTTGTTCCCATAACTGTTTTTGTTGTTCATCCAATCAGAACAGATTAAGGATTTATTTTTTTCAGATTAAGAATTTGGACCTATGTTCCTGGATGTGAGTTTTCCCTGAATTTATTCACCATTAAAATGTTTAGAAATACCTGTAGTTTCTATTAACCCCTTAAGTTCCTTTCTCCATAGTGATCGTCTTATTGATGAATGAGTGTCACTGATATGAGTTTTAATACGAGTTTACTTTGTTTTTTTTCAGTTACCAGTGTCTGCCAATTTGATTGACATATATGCAAATCAAGGTATGCCTGCTCCTGGGTTAAACATCAATAATTCATGCCCTGCTAATCTTCCAAATATCAAAAGAGAGCTTACAGGTAAATCCATTACAATAATAGAGAGGAAGAGATCAAAATTCCAGATCCGTTGTTTCAATATTGCAAATCGCCTTGCAAGTAGAAACTGCACTGGATTAGGAATAAAAAGCAATAATGTGTATAGTAAGGTAAAATAATGCATACACCTCACGGTGTTGGGGCTTAGCTGGGGTTGGAGACTAGAATAGTTTGTAAACCCAATGGGCCTGATTTATTAAAGCATTCCAAGGCTGGACAGGATACACTTTCATCAGTGACACTTTTGCTATTTGTTAGCAAATGTTTTCAGTCCTGGACCAAAATCCATTCCAGGTTTGCTGGATCACCCAGCTTCACTGATGAAAGTGTTTCCTCTCCAGCCTTGGAGAGCTTTAATAAATTAGGTCCAATGAATCCCCATAATTTCCTTAGATGAAAATGAAAACAGAATCTCCATGGGGGTTGGGGGAGACATTAGCCGAATGTAGAATTTAAAGATTTTGTTTCCCTTAATAAAACCTAACTGTATGAATGTACAAAACTACCCCTCTGCAAGGGCAATTGCTTGTTTGAGGGGTTAATTAAAAAAATGTACCCAATTCCCACACTCCCGAAGGCTCCTCCTCTATGTGTCTGGTCTTCTGCAGCCTCCTCCCCAAGGTGCACCCTGTTGGGGGCTCCACCAATCACAAGTCATCCCCTACAATACAAACCAGAATCCCTGCATGTGACAACAGTGAGGTCTGCTTACAACCCAGAGCACCAGCTGCAAAAAAATGCAGCAAAGGACCCTTAGAGCAGCCTTTCTCAACCTTACCTTACCCCTGAAGAACCCTTAAAATCATTGTTAGGTCTTGGGGAACCCCTACTAAAAATACCTCCTAAGTTAGAGACTGGTAGAAAGAATGCCCTTCAGCACTACTGGCTAGAGTTCCATCTTAAAAATATTATTAGGGTCATTCAGCTGGCCCCACCAAGTGGTGCTGGCTCCAGAACTATGGAGGCATCATCAAGTATGGGTCAATTAGCCATAGTTGGAGGAACCTGTAGCAAACTCAGGAGGAACCCTGCCTGAGAACAGTTGCCCTAGGCAAACATAAGGGGTAGCCCCTTTGCCAGTCCATGGCCCACTAGTGGCTCGTGGCCGTCTCACAGATGAGCCAGGGTCAGGAGAAGGATCCCGCTTGGGGGGCACACCGGCCAGAGCCACGGACCACATCTCCCGGAGACATCGCAGGCTCAGAGCGGGGGGCGGGTTATGTCTCTGAACACAACCAGGTTCTGGAATCATGACCTCACTCTGGGGGAAGTTTCTTCCCCTTTAAGTGACACACAGCTCCCCGCACATGCGCAGTCCAGAGTCCACAACATGCAAAAAGGTTGGGGACCACTGATATAGATGTAATTTCCCATGGAATACATACTGAGATGGTAGTGCAGCTCTGTATTTAATTAGCATCTACATGTTTTATTTAAGGTGCTAATTCCTGGCTATAGTTCCAGCACAATTGTTTTATTTGTGTCTGTGACTGCTCTTAGGATATCTTTCTGCACTGTCCCAGCAATGCCCATTAGAAGGGAAGTGTCTCGAAACACAACAGGAATAGAATAGAAATTGAAACACAACAGGAATAAAAAAGAAATCTCTATTATTTAAGACAACTGTCACTGGGATCAGTGTACAGGGGTTTAGCCCCCTCTTGCTGACCCAATGGCAACTTAACATGTGCAATGACTATGGCTACAAGGACTAATTGGCTGAATCTTCTCTGCCCATAAGATCAGAAATGATATTTTACAGCAACACTTTGTTCAATAATGTGTGATACAGATACACTTTGTATTGGAGGGGTTCCTCCTGATGCCACTAAACCAGAGAAGGAAACACCTAGATTTCTCATAGCAAGGGAATCTCCCTAGAAAGCAAGGCCAATGGGCTGCAGCAAAATAGGTGTTAATTGTGCAATTAATGTACTTTAGGGTATATTAAGTAATAAACTGTTCTGTCCACCATTTGCAGCATTCTTACTTCTCCATTACAATATACATGTGCATAAGTGCAGGCACTGCAGGCAATCTCTATATCAGTTATACTCAAAGTGGGTGTCGAGTGCCATCTAGTGTCCAAACAGTTATTTGCAGGTGACCAGTGGATATGTGTCATAGGGCTCTATAACACAGAGAATCTGACATTCTCCCAAACATTCCCTTTTTGGAATTTTCCAGGTCTATGTGTTTCAATGGCAATAAATGATTCCTATCAGGGAATGTTTGAGAATGTCAAATTGGCTGTAATATAAATATATTCATCACATAGATTTAAAATCCAGGGTAATAGCACCTCCTAGGATAAGCACTGTGCATAGCATTTGCTACATATTTTTCTCACTCAGGAAGGTGCGCAAACTAAGATCTGTGCCAAATAAAAAATCCAAGTATATCTGCTCCTGGGAATTTAATTCCTGGAGATTTTAACCAATATTTGCCAGTAAAGTGGAGGTATTGACATTCACATATCAGTATTTGCTTAAATGATCTATTAGGTGATTGTGATTTTTTGTCACATATTGCAATGAATCATGTGTCAACTGCTGTCCTTCAAATCATTTTAAACTGCCTGTAACTTCTTGCTAATATGATCTAAAAACGTTCACATCATTGGAAGTGGTAAGGAGTTAGATTGTCCTGAGATGCTGCATGGAGTGCAACCGCATATCTGCAACTGCAAAGCCTGCAGAAAACAAGGGCTGCCCCCATTGATCTCAGTAATATTCAGGGCTTTTGGATGGTCCCCTATGGTTGAAAGAAGTTGAACCATGGTGGTACCACTTGCAAAAACGGCCAATCTATACATTGAATCTATATTATACCAAATTATTTTATACTGCATTTTGTAAATGCATGGCTATTAAAATAATAAATTCACTGAAAAATTGTATAAAATGTCTGTGTGTTTAAAAGCAAATTTTAAAAAAATAAAATAATTAATATATATAATTTATTAGACTCACAGAATTTTGCTTTTCACATGGCTGGATGATCAAATTCAAAATAGTTCACTTTGAATTAAAGTGTATCTAACATTACCCCCTCCAAATTTATATATTAATTAATAATAATATAAATATATATGCTTAACATAATATATAAATATTTATATATATATATATATATATATATATATATATATAAGAAAAGCGTCACATATATGTATATATATATATGCTCATCCTTGATTTGTCACTTTATCAGTCGCATGCCTACATCAAGCATACAACTCCCTACACTAGGCTTGTTCTAAATCAGTAACTATCCAAGTATTAGTATTATGTTTAGGGGTGACAGATCTGGGGCGTTAATTTCATATCTGCAGTGGCAGCTTCCTTGTTTTGCCCCTGGTATTGTATACACCAGTTCTATACATTGTGTATGCTGAATATTCAACCTGCCCAATTATTTTATTTCAGAGTCAGAAGCAAGAGCCTTGGCCAAGGAAAGACAGAAGAAGGACAATCACAATCTCAGTAGGTTGAAGTTTCCCCATATTTGCCAATCCTGTCTTTGTACACAGTTCCTGCATTATCAATTTCTGTATATAAAATATACATTGCTGCTTACTGATTGGATGCAAAGTCATCCAGAAAGACCGCCTTTAGTAGTCATTTGGATTCATTGTTACCTTTATCCTTTTACTATGCCTGGTTGACTCTGTATGGGGCTTATTCATCAATGTTTTCACACGACTTTCAGAAAAGATTTATCTATTCCCTACATAATTTAATTGGAAAAATGGGTGGAATTCAACTTTCTGGTGAAAAAAATGATATATAGGCTGCTATTTTTATTCCTATTATTACACAGTTTTTTTATAGCGACAACATATTATGCAGCACTGTACAAAGTCAATTTTCATGTCACTGGCTGACCCTCAAAGAGGCTCACAATGCCCCTATCATAGTCAAATGGGGGAAACCAATTAACCTAAATGTTTGCTACATGTTGTTATATCCATTGAATACATTATGTCATTTAAAGCAGTGAGTATATTAAAGTCAATGTTTTTTTTTTACCTTCCTCTATTAAATTACATTTTTGAAGGCATTGAGGACATCGTACAATACCGACCCACAAATAGATATCCTGCAGTGCACTGCTATGGAGCTGCACCCCCAGCCCTTTGTTTAATCTGTTCTGATGCAACCAAAAATGAAATTTATTAAGAAATTAAAGTTATATGAAATATATTTACCATAATACCTATTACAAATCCATATTTGTATGTTTTACCTGTAAGTCACTGTAACTGTAGTCAATCATCATTTTAATTGTTTCACATATCTTTTGTTTTGAAGAAACAATCATTTGCTTTACATATCATCCTGTAATCATCATTATTATTTCTTTGCAGTTGAACGAAGAAGAAGGTTTAACATCAACGATCGTATAAAAGAATTAGGCACTTTAATACCCAAGTCAAATGACCCGTGAGTATATAAGAAGTCATTTTTAATCCAAAAATAAAATCATAGAAAGTGATCTAAATGTAATTTATGTCAGCAGAATATCTGCCTGTGGTTATTTCAAATGTTGGAGCTTACTTTCTTCCAGAATCCAAACAATAATGTTGGTGAATTTATTGGACAGGGTGAAGGCATTTGGCCAGGGTTTAGCACAGACTTATTTTTTTTTTTTCCTTCATTGGACGGCCATCGTTGATGTAATTCCTGCACATGTATGTTATCATGAAACCGGCAGGAGGAGGTGTATACTGCATTGCTCATGTACCACAGGCAGTGTATGCAAAATTCAAATCTGCAAGAAGAAAGACAGATCTATTTTTTGGCAGAAGAGACTTTCAATGCCTACTGTATAGCAGTTTTTATGACATAAAGACAAAATAACCTTATATGTAAATATGTTTTAGTCTCTGGCCTGCCTTATGTTGAGCAGTCTTTCCATCTTGCCTTGTCCTATCCTCCGTTAGCCATATGCTAGCCATGGCGTATGTACCAATCTTGGCATGGGCTTTACTCTTTATGCCAACCCTTGAGCATGTAAACTAGCTGACACCTGAAATGTATTTTTTGTCTATATCTGTGGGCTATAATAATATTTTTAAAGTTCAACAGGGATCAAAGAAGAACGGGCTTTTATTATTATTATAAATCATTAAACATTTTTTCAGTATTCGTATCTTGTGTTACAGGGACATGAGGTGGAACAAGGGCACCATTTTGAAAGCTTCCGTGGATTACATACGCAAACTTCAGCGAGAGCAGCAAAGATCGAAAGAGCTCGAGAACAAACAAAAGAAGCTTGAACATGCCAACAGGCACCTGCTTCTCAGAATACAGGTTTGTGTCTTTAATTTTGCTTTTTGATGACTTTTGTTGTCATTAAATGTCTATAGAGCAAAACCAGACAATTTCCAGGTTGGATAGTAAAGGGCATCTCTGATATTAAAGGAACTTGAAAATAGTAGAAGAGCCTGGGTGTATGAAAAGAGGTGACTTGTTTTGGCACCGCAGGAGGAATGGAATCAAAAAGTGCAGAGACAGAGCTTTTTTTCTGTGCAGTGCAGGTATAGGTGAGGTTGCATATAAAGGAGGAGGGGTGGCAGTGACTTATCTGTCAATATACAGCAATGGATAAGGTCAGGAATAGAAAGATATAGTTTAGGATTATATTGTAAGGCATTTCTGGAATTAAACTCATTTTCCCTTACTCCCTGGTCCCTTCACTGGTTCCTTCATCTTTGCCCGGTCTTCTTTCGGAGTTTCAGACATCTTCAGTAGCCCAAATGTAAGTTCATTCATACTAGCATGAAAGTGTGCTGAAAATGTCCTAGTTACATAAGTTGAAAAATACCTTTAAGTTCATCCACTGGGGAAAAAACTTATCCCAGATAAAATCCCTATAGACATAGTTGATACAGAGGAAGGCAAAAAAAAATTAGTGGTCCGCGGGACTGAAAAGGTTGGCGACCTCTGAGTTATAGTACTTGCTGAAGCTACTTCCCGAGGGAATCTTTCCACATTATATATATCCATTATAAATCTATAATCTATCCATTATGAACACATTAAAATGATAAATTAAGTTTGTTTTCCCAAACAAAAGACAAAGCCTGTTGTGATTTAGGCATAGGATGTGTATTTCTGGCAGGACCAAGTAAAAAGAAAGAAAACATACTCCTAAGAAAAGCAACACATCTAAAGCTAGTATACACTATATTACATTTTTGTTCTTGGGTATAGACACGCATTAATGTAATATTTCCATATACACCAAAGACATTATCATTGAAGAAGTAACAAAAAAAACCCATAACAAACATTGATGTCCTACCAATGAAAACCTGAAAAGCCTACAGCCGAAAACTCTGGAACCCAATTAAGGGTATTCAGGGAAAGAGCTCAGCTGATTGTCTTTGGGACTCAAATTCAGACAAATTAATAGTCATTTACATAAATTTTACTTCCTCAACTTAACACTTTTTTTTCTTTTATCTATCACTAGGCATCTTGATAATGAGCTTAAGGTGTAATTATCTAAGCTAAATAGGCATAGCATACACCTAGCCGTGGGGCAATGGTGTTATGTAATGGTAATTTTAGCTCAAAAAAAAAGCCTGCTGATAATGTGTACTGACATGTGTCATCAGTCTTCTGTTATTGTGCAGGGCTCCACAAAAACATTTCTTCAAATTAACCTTGATTTGGCTGGTGAATGTTCAGAACACAACATGTTTTGCAAAATTCAAGGAATTTGAAAGTCTTCAGGTTTATTAATGACGTTGGATATGAATTAAGCATGTACTTGGGTGTGGATCTCCAAAGGCATAATTACAGCACTAGAATACAATACAAATGCTGTGTGACCTAAAACTGAGTTCTGAAGTCCAATATTGAAAGCCAACAATGCAAAGCAGAATTTGGTATTATAGCATTATTGGTATCCAGTTTAAAATTAGGCCACAATATGAAGATCCCAAGCTAACGTACCTGGCAATAAGGACTAAATCACAATCATCTGGTTGGTTGGTTGGAGTTGGTTATTTCCTTGAAGAAGAATAAAGGTTGGACAGCAGTCACTTTCAAGAGGAATATAGGGAACTCTTGCCAAAACATTGGCACTGGTGTTCTGTATTTCTTTTTAGATTCTCTGTTTTTTTTTTTACTTTATCTGTTTTCATGGACTGCTCAGTGCTGACTCGAATACATAGCTCTTCGGTTGTAGTATTATGTTCATCCTGGTGTTCCAAGGCATGAGACCTAAGAAGAAACCAATAGAACACTCACTTAACACCTATTTTGTTGAATAGCTACAGTTGGGTCCTCCAGCCCAAAACAATAACTTTAAGCAAACAACACCTTCTGAATGCTTCCCAGGGTTCTTCTAACCTGGAGAAGCAAAGGACAAGGTAGATAGACATTCATGTAGCAATCATATACAGTGAGAGTACACCTCTCCATGCCTCTTAAACCTAGTGATGGGCTATGGTAATAAATATCCATACCATGAACTGTTACTTATCAGGGAAAGCCTTTTGGAAGCCTTCTACCAATATCTAGTTGAGGAAGTTACACTCCTAAAAAACACACACTAAGAAAACATGATAAGCCCACATCTTCCCACATATAATGCCAATGTAAAAAAAATATGGAAAAATACTAGAAACCTACATATACAATGTAAGGTTTGGAAGCCTGAATTCAATTGTCAAGAAATCAATTCATATTTTGTGTTACCAATGCCAAAAATCAATTCAAATTTTGTGTTACCAATGCCAAGAAATCGATTCATATTTTGTGTTACTATTGATTTGAGAAGTTGAGGTGGGGAAGGGGGAAAGAAGCTTTCTTTGTCTAACAACGCTAGGCCAGTGCTTCTCAGTAAGTAGCAGTGTTCTCACCCTGCCATGGCATTCCGTTGGTTGGCTTTGGCCTATCTATAAGGTTTATCACATTGGCAACCCAAATGCCATCAAAAGGAACCTATATAGCAGACTGAAAACACTGACAAACTCTAATTGCGAGGCAGTAGCTTAGATTTTATTGCCTACAAAAAGTTACCAGATCTCTAGGTAAGAAACTTAAATAGTCAAAAGAGATGTGATTATGAGGTCTAATTTATGTTTATTCACACATTTCAGGAACTGGAAATGCAAGCCAGAGCCCACGGACTCTCCATCATGCCTTCTACGGGTCTTTGTTCTTCCGATCTGGTCAATCGCGTCATCAAACAGGAGCCAATGTTGGACAGCTGCAACCAAGAGGTTTTGCAAAACCACCATGATTTGTCTGGCACTAGCACTCTGGATCTCAACGATGGTACCATCACTTTTAGCAACAACCTTAGGAACATTAACGAATCCCCCACCGCCTACAGCATGCCCACTAAGTTGGGCTCCAAATTGGAAGACATATTTATGGACGATACCCTTTCCCCAAGAGTACATGACACACTTCATTCAGTATCTCCGGGTGCCTCCAAAACAAATAGCAGAAGGAGCAGCATAAGCATGGAAGAAAACGACCATCACTGTTAGCATCGCCTCAATATGCTTTCCTATAGACTTCATATCCTGTATTATTTTTGGAGCATTAGATTTCTAGATGGCTCATTTTCCTAGAGGTTTTGCTGCATTTCATCCATAGGCCAGCACTTGTGCTTTATTTTTTTTATTTTTGAATTTTGTAAAGTTTTATTTTGTGTATATTATTACTTGCGTTGCCTCCAAAGTATTGTGCACGATCAATACAGTTTTGTACTCTTATGGACACAATGGATTGTCTTAGCTATTTAAAACAAGCGTGGGCAACTTTAGGCTTTTCAGGGGTTGACAGACTCCTAGTCTGAGTGTGATTGACCAGCCAGAGTCGTGTGGGGCATGCTGGTTTTTGGGGGTTTCAGAACAAATGGTGAGCCGAAAGGTTGGCCATACCTGGTTTAAACCACTAACCTTGTTTCAGAGGCAATGTAGCTGTGTGTGTATTTGGTTGAGTTTGCAATGATCACGTCAATACAACCTATGGCAATGAATGTATAGAAACCAAATATCTGTATGTGTAAGAGTAGATTCCATTGTGCTGCCTTAATACCATGGTCAAGGTAGGAATGTATAGAACTTCTGTTTGTAAAATTGCGTAAAGGACGCCACAGAAGTCTAAATATAGTACGTTATGTAATAGGCACTTAGAATGTAATATACCAAGGATTTACAGTAGGTAATATTAGAAAGAGTTGTGACCATAACTAGTAGCTGTATTCTTACAGTTTGTTGTTTAGGTTGTTTTCCACTTTTATTGAAATATCTCAGGATTTAATGTTTCATTCAGGATCATCCATTAATCTCATTAGTTATCTGATCCTGTAGAATTTTTGAAAGATCCACAAAAACTCTGTGAATGCTTTTTATTGGGCGTGAAAGTAATTGGAATTCTAACCCAAAATGGCTTTTCCATTTACTATTTACTAGTCCAGCCACAATGGAACTAGATTTCTTTCTTAGCTGCAAAGATTTGACTTATGCATTTCTTGTTCTATACCTTGAGTGTTCAGCTGCTCTCCCATGTTTTCTGATGACCTAAGTTTGGGTCATTGCCATCATTTTAAGGCCTTATATCTGGGTTGTCCAAGTGCAGCTCTCATGGGCCATATCCTCTCATGACTCTAAATGAGAATTTCCTGACTTTTTTGAACCTCTAAAAAATACTGCAGATCCTGGTCCTCAAGGATTGCACTTGAACAGCCCTGTCCTACATGCCTTCCAAGCTGCCCATTACTTTAATTCTAAACCTTTAAGGAACGCCCTGCATAACTTCATGGGAAACCTAAGGAAATATAAGCATTATCCTGGCAATAACACCACTAATTTTTTATTAGCTGTGTTAATTTTATTTTTAAATTATTATATGTGCTATAAAATTATAAGATTTGGACCTCAATGTTGTCCTATTCACAAATACCAGAAGGAAAGCTACAGGTTACTATTGCAGGGAATTGTTGCAGGAACACCCCAAGGTCTTCACACAGTGTTAAAATAATACGGAAATATTGGGGGTGTTTCCTTTATCAGCCAATCAGATTTTGCTTTCTCTTTTTTTATTTAGGTTTAGCAATGCAGACTAACACCCATTTGGGTGCCAAGGGTTACATTATAACTTTAAGAATTTTTATATGTCATCCCCAATGCAACTTCCTCATCTGCCTCAGTTCTTGTCAATCTGAAGTTGATGTCTGTGCCATAATGATTGCCTTAATTTAAAATAGATGGAGAGAGACTAAAGATGACATGTTGTCATGTACTGGTGATTCTCTGCCATGCATTTTGGTGTGAAGTTGGTGTAGTTTATATTTTGTTTAAATAATAATTGTACATTTTGTAAAATAAATTAGTTATGCAATAGGCAGACATGAGCTGCCTTTAGCAATAAATGAATACATTTCTACTCCATTTTTACTTTCACATTGGCAGACCTAGCTAGAGCTATGTGAGTGACCATTAAATGCACGACCAAAATAATTTAATGACCGTGCTAGGGGATGTCTGTGATCACATGCTATGTTCAATGATGTCTCTGATGTCATATTTCCTATACTCATATTTATTTTGGATATCACGTGGAAGGGACGATGCATGAATAATCACTTGCATTCAGTGAAAAGAAAAAAATTGCTTTTGCTACCTGCGCTGTGGCTCATTTGGAACACTGAGCTACGATGTGAAGATTGCTACTATGATCACACAACTAAAGGTTTTAAGCTATGTACACATTTAAGATGATTGTCATCCTAGACGAATGATCATGATTGTCTCAGTTGAAAATCTACGATTGTTACAGTGGTTCCCAAACACCATTAAACAATCCACTGTGGCAGATCAATAAATGACTAATCAGGATAACTTTCATTATTTCCAATAGTGGACGACATAGAGAAGTGCCTCTTGCACTTCCTCCCCTCTCTAAAGAACTGAACAAGCACTAATTCCTTCTCCTGTCATTGGAATATATCATGAAGGATGGATCACAAAACATAAATCTCACATGTGTACAAAGCGTTGTTTAAATATTTGCAATCAATGACTCTGATTTACTAATGGTATTGAGTATGTTCAATGGTGGACATAGCCAACAGTGGGTTCTTATGCAGAACTGACCTGGGCCTCTCCAATGAACTGACATGGGGCCCCCATTGGGGCTTCTTGTGGGTGAGGAGAGTATGGGGCCCTCATGCAGCTGTACACTGTGCACCTTCCTATGTCCACCCCTAAGTATGATGGTGATGGATCGTTACTGATTTTAGTCACATGATCAGAAGTTGCTCATATAGTTCTAGCCTTAGATTCTCCAATGTCCCTTCTATTGTTCTTGAAAGTTTAAGCATGTGGATGGGCTCTGCCTCATTGCTGACTAGGGATGAGCATTGTAAAATGAATTCCTATGCACAATTTCTATTAAAAATTAGGCTGAAAATCCGCCATATGGACAAGTCCAGTGAAATAATATATAATATTAATGCAAATTAATGCATGTAAGCGCAAGATGATGATTACAAGCACCTACAGTTACACTTTCAAGCATAATGATGTGTTGACGTGTGTCATAAAGTACGTCTCATGGCTCGTGTAAATCAAAAAGAACCTCAGGACTGACAATTTAACCCATCACACTCCCAATGCTAAGTGAGAGATCCCTGTGCTACAGTAATAGAGGCATTGAGTAAAACTGGTTATAACCCAAGAGGTCATGTTTAAGGGTATTGTTGAAATTTCAGGGGAATCTTGTGCTTTGTTTTTTTATCATTGAAAACAAAAAGTTAACATAGCATGTATAGCAATGTTTTTTTTTTTTTTTTGGCATATGTTTCCATGGCAGTGCCAAGCTTCCATGCCATTTCTAACAATAGTTTTCTGCCTTGCACCATAACTAACTACAAATGCAAAGGAGCAACATTTAGTAATTTCTCTCATCATTATTGTTGACCTACAGAGGATCATGGCCAGCAAAAGGCATACCTTGCACCATTACTTATAACTAGTAAGCACTACTTGGCGCTACTCATAGACTCACATA
>NC_092865.1:55612631-55618912 GCF_032062135.1 Pyxicephalus adspersus | reverse complement strand
TATATATATATATATATATATATATATATATATATATAAGTATAATTATCCAATAACATTCCACCTTAATTGCAATGGTGCCAAATTATTCTAGAAATTCAACAGTGTTTATATATATATATATTTTGACATAACATACCTGTAGGGTGTATGCCCTGCCTTTTCTTTTTGTTTAGAAAGGGAAAGATTGAATCTACTATTTGAATATTTTTTGTACTCTGCACCCTGCTAGGGGGATTTGTCTTCACCTTTTGTCCTAAAGACACCTGAAAATAGGTGTTCCCAATGGAGTATTTTCCCTTACCTATTGCCATGAAATTAACTCAAAATGATGGCTTTCTTCCCCTAGAGACAATACTCACCAGGACAAAAAAAGGAGGTAAATTTCCCTAAAGGTGACACATCTCAACAGATCTAACCCTTACCTACTTTATCTAAAATTAAAAATAAAAACTCAATATTTATTTTAAATTGTTATGCAATATTTATACTTTATGCAGTGCCATATCATTTTAGTGCAATGAACAAGTCTTCTCTGGATTTCCTGTAAATTGTACAGATAAGTCAACCATTGGAAACAATGGAGCTGCTCCTTCACCGCGTTGGAGATATTAATACAACACAAGAGCCAGTCTTTTGCAAAAACTTATTTAGAGTTATTTATTGATAGTATTTGTTGCTTTTCCCATCCAGTTCCAAAAAAATAAAGCTAACTCTTCCTTTCATTTTCTCCAATAAAAAAACATTTTCCTCTTGACAAAATAAAAAATCAGAAAGATCATGATAATCTTGCGAGGCCAAAACTGTCTCTGAACAGGATAGAATCGATGATTTTGAAATAAAATGTACAATAGCATGTTTCTTTAAATTTTAAGGGTCCGGTTATTTTTTTTCCCAAGATTCTCCAAACTGTTACCCCAAATTAACACATTTTCACATTAAGATTACTTAGAAAATGTAGGAATCATGGTTAAAAAAATATTTACACATCTTCTATTTAAATCCATCCTAGAAAATAAATTTTGGGTGAATCTTGGAATGAAAAGCATATATGAATGAATCTCATTGACTGCGTTCTGTCTGAAATCAGACGCTTTTGCAATCAGCTCCATTGAGCTGTCATGGGAGCTCCTTTCCTTTTGGCTATTTGTTCTATTAGTCAGGTAACTAGGATAGTAGTAATGATTCATTACTAAGGAGTATAGAATATTTATTTTGCTTTGTGAATATGGAGCTATGTCCAAAACTTTTTGGATGAAGGGTTAAAGCTTTTGTCAAGGGTTTGATTGCCACTTATGATCCCATTGGGATTTATTTTTATTTCCTGTCACAGGAAGTAATAGGAAGAGCTAACCAATGGAGACAGAGATTTTTTACTTTCTTCTGTTTCTTAAATGGAAGTCAAAGGGACAGGTGGAGTGGAAGTTTCTCTCTTCTAAAAAATCTAAAAAAAAATAACAGCAAAACAGAAATTTGAAAATAAAAACATTTGGGTAAAGTTTAGAATTTAGCTGAATGAAAATTCATATTGCAAATTAAAAATTCCTCCTTTAGTAAATGATCCTCAGTAAATCACAGTAGAGAGTTGTGGAATGTTGACAATTTCAAAGGTTGCCAATATACAGCATTCCTGAGCAGACAAAAACTTCCAAACAGAGATGGTCAACAACATGCAGCAAAATTCAACTTTTATGCAAATCACATGCAATTTTCATGCAAATATCATAAGCCAAACTTTGAAAATATAGTGTTTGGTTCAATTCAAAGTCATTATAATTTGCATAAAACTTTACATGTGATTTACAAAAAAGTTCAATACTGGAAGTGTATGTTCTCCACTCCAAATGAAAGATCTAAAATGATGTAATTGTTGTCTTCATGGAGAACATTGGGTGGTTTGTAAAAAATTGACAACTTAATGGAACAAATGAGAGATTAGAGGAGAGGATAATAGAATCTAAGGTTGAGGTTAATCTTAGGTTGTCCAACCCTGGATTCACAAACATGTCTATGAAACCGTCTCCCATGCCCTTCCATTTCATTGAATTTTTTTCCATTAAAATGAAAAAAAAGCAAATATCAGAAATTTGGATTTGCATTTCCTTTTGAAAAACCCTTTTTGACCTGGTTGAAAAATATGACTATTTGGTCCACATTGCTGTAATTATCCAGATATATGGCAGCCATATTATATATATATAGTACCTGGTAGTCTCTAAGTGCCAAAAGCCTAAATATAAATATAAATAAATAAACGTGTATATATATATTTATATTTATATATAATGTACATGTATTACAGTATTGTATATATTGTAAGGAGGAACAACACCCGGATTTACATATTTAAAAAAAAAGTGGAATTAAATAAAGACTGCACATCAGACCGTTGCCATATACCAATTGATCTGTGCCAAATACTGAAATATTTGTATTCCGCATAAATAAACTGATCATTCACTGGTCTATAAAATTACATATTTCTAATATCATGTTTTAACTAGCAATATTTTGTAACCTTTTTTTATCTAAAGTGTTTTTGACAACAGACATTGTTCAATTTAATTTTTCATCGATGATCAAATAGAAAACATATTCCATCCAACAGACGACCATAATTTATGGGATATTGCTATTATAACATTTATATTTTTATCTAAAATATATTTTTATTTTAGAAAATGTTTCCACGTCTTAATCAGTTGTGGAGTAGAGGATTATTATGTTATTTTGTTGTTTATGACTATATCCAGGCAGTAACCGATGCCTTTTCTCTCCCCCCTTTTACATACAATGGATATATTTTTATTTTATTGTTTAACCCTTTTTAGGGGGCTCCAATTGAATCTTTTATATTTTACGGTTTAGTTTCATCCATCATGTGCAGCATTTTGTCTTTATTTTGTATGTCTGTTCTTTGTGTCCTATTCAGTATGTAAGAAAAGTTTATTACGGAAGATACATTAGGGAATATTTTGTATAGTTATACTTGGAAATGGGGGGATTTTCAGACTTTGTGCTTTTAGATCTTCTAGGAAAAAAATATAAAACTATTTATTTTTAGAGGTACGTTAAACTTGTTTGCAATCTGAAGATATTTTAATGTTTATTATGATTTTGTGTTTTTTTTCCTTAATGTGAATATGAAATGCATTTGATGCAATTTACTGCAGTCTTATCAGAAGGTGTTCTAAAAGAAAATGATCTTCAGAGAACTGTTACCTAATTATATATTTGACTTTAATATACATCTACTGTATGTTGTAAAGGTAGTTTTTGATGTATTAATTATTTACGTAGATCTATGCAATAACAATAGTCACAAGTGTAATTTGATCAAAATTCGCTATATAGAGGGCTGGTGTATTTTGGGTATACCTTAGCCTTGTTTTATTTTGCTGTAGCAACAAGCACTGGTCTTGTAGTAGAAAAACTAAATTCTGTCATTCAGAATGAAGTGCCTTAAATTATAGTCTATTTTGTTTGGACTCGCACTGACTGAAGTGTGCTTAGTGAAATCTATTGGAATAGTTCAGTAAGTGACCATCCTGGGTGTTACTTAGATGTACTCATAAATACCTATGTGCTTCCACAATTTCTGTGCTCAATTTGAATGTTTTTGAATGTTTTTGTCATCTTCCAAACAAAGAATGTGCAAATGTTCACAAAAGTAACTAGAAGTTTTTTTTTTTTTTTGCAATTAAAGGTTCAGTCGATTGTATATAAAGCTTTTTATTTAAGATGTGAAATATGAAATAATATAGTTTGTTAAACTGGTTTCAGAAGCACAGACTCATGAAATGTAACATTTGCCTTCTGTATTGGTTCAGTCTGTAGGACCAGCCATTCTCAACCAGGGTTCCTCCAAAGGTTCCTAGGAGTTTCTCAAACTGGGGCGACTGACTGTGTATTTGATCTTGACTACATAGTTCTGGGGCCAACACCAGTTAGTAGGGTCAGTTGTAAGACTCTAATGAGGTTTTTAGTTGTCTATAAAGATGGTATTTTAGCTACCAATGTAGGAGGGACATTTATTTATTTAATGCACTGGCCACCAATTTAGAGAATTTTTTCCCCTACTGACTCACAAAAAATTGGTTTCAGCAGGGGTTCCTCAAGACCTGAAAATTAATTATGGGTTCCTCAGGGGTAAAGAGTTAGAGCAAGGCTAGTCTAACATCTGTTTACAGGATATACACAGTAAAGGTGCAATATTTTGGGGTACACATATATTCCTTTTTTTCGTCTTTTAATGTACTTTACCCAATTTTAGTTTATAAATGTTGCATAAAGTATAATTGGACAATATATATTTTGATATATGATAAATTGATTATGGCACGTGTTCTCCTAAATCTGAAAGGTTTCTCAAGACCTGAAAATTATTTCAAAGGTTCTTCAAGACCTGAAATATATTTCAAAGGTTCCTCTTCACCTGGAAATTATTCCAAAGATTCCTTAAAACCTAAAATTATTTCTAGGGTTCATCGAGACCAGAAACTTATTTCAAGGGTTCTTCAGAACATGAACATTTTTGTAAGGTTCCTTGAAAGCTCAACATTTTTTCAGTGGTTCCTGAGGGGTAAAACATTTAGGAAAGGCTGCTGTAGGAGATGTATGGATGGATGATGTACTTTGGGACTTGTATTTTTTCTTTTTGAGGAAGAGAAAGAAAAGACAGGTTTTTGTGGAACAGGTCCCGCAAAAGCCTGCCTTTTGTTTCTCTTCTTTAAAAATTCTTTCCCATTGTATTCACAGGCTGGGCCTTTGAGAGTTACCTCTCTTTAGATACAATACTATCCCTATACTACTCCTCTTGGTGTCACCCCCTGTCTCTCTCTGTACTATGATGTACTTTGTTAAACAAAGACAATTAGAGGCTATTCAATGAATTTTAACATTCTACATAGGATGTAGAACTACATAGGATGTTTTTTAGGGACAAGACAATCTTGTCATAAATAACCTAAATGTAAAAAAAATATAAGGAATTAAAGTTCATTACATTAATAATTATTATTAGTTATTCAGAAACAACTACATTTTTTCTGACACGGGACCAATTTACTAAACGGGTTGGAAAAGTTTACTTAGTAAAGTGTTGTGTTCATTTTTCCCAGATAAATTAAAAAAAACAGGACACATGATTGACTATAGCTATTGAAAGTGAACACAGCTTATTTTATTCACTAAGATAAGTGAACATTTTATGTCTGGTGAATAAATCCCTTAAAGAAGTTTCCTTTTTTATTATTCTATTTGCATACATCTACATACACATGTTCAATATTTGTCAATGGAAAGGATCTTTCATGATCCCTTCCAACAGCTAAAGGCTGAACGAGCGTTGTACTTTTAGCAGCAATCTGCTCCATGGAGAGGGGAGAATGACTAGGCGGCTCTTACCTTCACTTGTATCATGATCATTGTGGATCTGTTAGGACAGATCCATGAACGACTTCGGTTGAGCGCTGTACATACGCTAGATTCTTGTCTGTTACCTAAGGCGATTTTCGGATGAGAATCATCTGGCGTGTGTACGTAGCCTTAGTTTTTACTTACTTACTTTTTATATAATCTAGTTTTGAACCCCCACATAACAAACGTATACTTTTATTCATTTATTTTTTTTATGATACTCTTTTGCAGGCTTATTAGGTTATCAATTTTTTTAAAAAGAAAATTTAAAAGTATTCCTAATTTGCTAACAAACGGAAAATGAATTTGTATTTTCTACTTCTAATAAAACATTTTAAAATATGAAACATTAGCAACATTTAGAGCTCTATTTATCAGAAAAAACTAACGTTCCCGGTCCAATTCGGCTTGCTTCTATTTTCTGCTCCTTTATAAGTTAACTCAAAACCCAACTTTTTAAACTCACCAACCATCTTCTTCTGTCACTTTAACCCTCACTACTTCCCACCATTCCATATCCCCCTCCTATTGTGTGCTGCTTAGATTGTAAGCTCTTCAGGACAGGGTCCTCTCCTCCTCCTGTGTCACTGTTTGTCTCTGTCATTTGCAACCCCTATTTAATGTACAGCCCTGCGTAATATGTTGGTACTATATAAATCCTGTTTATTATTATTATTACCCCCCTAGCCTTCTAATTCTGTCCAAATTTCCATGCAAAAAGCGTTACATTTTTTTTTGCATGGAAATTTATTTTACATTGTAGGCTATAATTTTTAGACATAACTCACCAAAATATGTCCAATATTTATTAAATTTATTAATAAACTTTAAATAAAAAAAACACAAAAATCTGTAAAAAAAAA
>NC_092865.1:55607401-55612251 GCF_032062135.1 Pyxicephalus adspersus | reverse complement strand
TTTTTTTAGGTTAAAGCGGCCCAAGTGTGACTCTGGATTACCGCTATTTGCAGGTAAAATCCACCCCGAGTCACACTCTGGATTACTGCTGGGGGGTATTAATATTATTATTATTATTAATAATAATAATAATAATAATAATATTTATAATTCTCTCAGACATTCCCTGGTGCTAATCAATTACTGCTATTGAAACACATAGATATAAAAGATTCCCACAAGGGAATGTTTGATGGAATGTCAGATTCCCTGTTTTATAAATAGAGACCTTCAAGACTTTATAAAAAATAAAATGAATAATAAATGAAAGCACAGCACAATTTTGCAAAGTATACAGTTCACATCCAAAATGTAAATGTCGTTCTGCAAAACCACTGGGGCCTGGGATAAAGTGAAATGTGGAATGTTTGAAGTGTAAGTACATCCACTTTTCTTGCTTTAAACAGTATATAAAATAATAAAATCCCTTTCAGATTTTTTCTGCCTGTGTCTCTGCACTGGAGATCCCTCCTCTGTTTGTCTTCGTGACCATTGAACCTGATTTTTAAAACTCTCCCAAACTAGAGAAGGTAGACTATCATTGGGGAGCCTGAGTGATCCAGGAAACCTGGAATGTATTTCTTAAAATATGTTTACTATTAGTAAATGTTTTCAATCCTGGACCAGATCCATTCCAGATATGCTGGATTATCCAGGTTCTCCCATGGTATTCTGTCTTCATGGTAATCTATAGAAAGGATAGGTGAAGCTGTTTTCAGTTTGTTATGGAAAATTTCTTCTTTAATATATGTAATGTGGTTCATTTCCAATAGAGTTAAGGCTGTTTGCTCCATTAAGTGAGTTACTACTTTGCAGGGGGATCATTCGCTTAGCTTATTAAGTGAATAAGATAAAAATTCACTTTGCAATGGATGCCCTATCACACCAAGAATTGGGTGGCAGAAATTAGCAGAGCTCCAACTCCAATCAGTCCCTATCAAAGTGATAACTGACTTTGAAAAGTGAAAAGAATAAACTTCTTTACAGAGACACAACCCCCCCACTCCCTTGAGCCTGCGATCCTGTACGAGAGACATGGTCTGCAGCTCTGGCCGGTGCGCCCCCTTAAGTGGGGTCCTACTCCTGACCCCGCTGGGGGGTGTCCCGGCCAGAGCCGTGGATCACCCAGATTTTCTCGTGGACTACAGGTTGGGGACCGCTGACCTAAGGTACCTTTATAATTAATTAATCATCCAACAGTTTTCTAATTTGTCAAATATAAAGGAATTAACAATGAATGTATTTTTGCTATAAGTAAGCAATAATTTAATTGGGGGTTCTCTTCTGTACCGCCAAAATGACTCCATCATGGTTGCCTGGCTGAGGGGGCATATTAAAGGTCAAGTTCACCCAAAGCTCAAAATGTATTATTTTGGATAAAATAGAGATAGGTTAAAAATCCTGAGAGATTCTTTATGCTGTCTGTTTTCCCGTAAGGCAGATTTACCCTTTCTCTGTGTCCTGGTGGCCATTGTTACTGGGAATTAAAGTGATAAAATATTCAAGATTTGGAATTGTCACTGAAAAAAGATCTACCAATGGAGACTAATTCCACTGCCAACTGTCTAATATTCCCTCATATTGGAAAGATTCCTTCTCACTTCCTGTTCTATCTACAAGACAGTAAATTTATATTTCCCCAATGGCTTACAGAAGGCAAAAGACCCCAAAAATGGACAGGAACTTTAACCATTTTGTACTCTACTGAAAAACAAAGTTCAGGTTTTATTATACACACCTAGTCAGACTCCACATATTGTTTTACTTTGGGTGGAATTTTCCTTTTACATTTTTCACTGCCAAAAGTAAACAGTTCTATATGTTTTGCTATCCCTTTGGGCCTGTATCAATTGTGAATGTGTATTAAGCACAAAAAGACTTTTTCAAAAAACTGCACTGGAATAAATAGAATGGTTTTAGTTTGTACACCCGGATTTTGTTTTATTGGAGTAACACCAAGAGATGTCTCTGCTTTGTACTGTAAAATATAGTTGATGTGCACACCAGGCTGTTTTTGCCAGCTTTAATGTGTATGTGGTTCATATCTCTGTATGGTATGGATCCATGTTATTATATCTAAACTATTGTTATCGATAGAAGGAATAAAGAATTTGGTTTTTCACAATTGTGGGATGATTGTTATATTTATTCTGCAAAAAATCTAGCTGACTATTGCATGGCTTTCTCACAACAACCTTTATGTAATCACCTGGAGCAGTGGTCCAAAACTTTTTGGAGCTTGTGCACCACTAAATCTACGGACTTCAGACCGAGCATGTGCGGGGAGCTGTGTGCCACTCAAAGGGGAAGAAATTTTCCCCAGAGTGATGTTATAATGCAAGAACCTGCCCACTCCCCCATCGCAGGTCCTAGCCTGCGATGTAAGAGTGGGTGGGTTTTATCCGGAGACACAGCCCTCCCACCACCCGGAGCCTGAGATGCATACAGAAGACATGGTCTGCAGCTCTGGCCGGTGCGCCCCCCCAAGCGGGGTCCTTCTCCTGACCCCACTAGGGAGTGCACCGGCCAGAGACGCGGACCACCACTGGTCTCTGTGCTCCCACGGCCCAGCTGTCAGACACACCGGGCGTTGGGGACCCCTGACCTGGAGGATAGTGACACAGAATTGGGTCATAATATTTATTGGTTAAACATGCAGTTTGACCCATTTCCACCTGCATTTACATAATAACTATTTTAATTTTTGTACTTGTATATCCCTAAATAAAAATACATTTTATTCAAACTCCTCGTTTGTGACCCGGAAAAAAAAAATTTTAAACTTGGCCCGCTGTGCCCTCGGTAAGCCAATACTTCATGCATCACTCCCATGGCGCCTATGTGTTCTCAGCTGTTTTTTGGGAGGTCACACAAATAATTTATTGGGTAATATGATTTTGTAAGCCTACAATCAAAAATACAAAAATGAATCTGACTATGTCCTTTACTTTCACTGCCCATAAAACCTTTGGTGGCTTTTCATTACTGGTGTCCATAAACCAATTTTCATTCATTGTCCATTACTTTCCATTTCACTGTTGGATAAGCTTCTTACAATTTTTATGTTTGCTGTACTTAGGCCATGTACTGAATCTTGCCATTTGCCCTAAAAAGGGTTAATGTGGGGATTCTCACTCAAAGTTCATTGGGGGCACATTCCTTCACTTCAAACACAATTGCAGCAACATTTAGTAACAAACAAGTATGATCTTGTCCACCCTCAGGAGCTATGCTGTGCTTCCAACCCAACAGGTCTGATGGTTATCATCCTACAGAAGGTATCAGGTTCTGCATAAAAGGTCACCTGCCACTGTCACAGGGGAATTTGCAACACCAGCCAAAGATTCATTTTACATTTTAGTTTAAATTTCAGTAGAAAAAAGGTTGGGACTTCTCTCTGGTTTTAAAGCTGATCTCCAGGATAATACTGTAGAATAACCTCATCATTTCTAACAAGGGGAACCTTTTGAAACTTTCACAACTTCTTTCAGAACTTCTTTCACAACTTTCAGAACTTCAGAACCCCCTCTATAATTACTATATCCACAGCTCACAGTATAGTATGGTGGTCAGTAAGAAGAATGTCTCTTACATTGCTGGCCATTTAGAAGATTGTCTCCTTTACAGATAGCCACAAAGATCATCTGTGTCTGTTAAACCGAACCAAAAAGGCAGAAATTGCTTATGGAAACCCTAGTAACCCTGGTTAAAAAACTCTGCTCCAGAGCTACTCATGAACAGATTATATTTTCATAACTTCATTGGGAAAATATTAAAATAAACTCTGAATGAGATACACTGCTGTAGATATAGGAGCACCCAGGTACCCTCTCATACTTGTAAGTGCAATGCTATTTTTCATTAGAAGTGCCTGGGAACAATTAACTTTTCTAAAAGTTCTTTTAACAAAGTAATTGTTTACTTTTTTAAGATAAATTCAACTTGAAGTGGCCCACAGGTCATCAGTAAGTAGATTAATGATATATGTATTCTCTTGATAATTAGTCCCAGCATTACTAAGGATTTAGGGATATACCCTATATGTAAGTGACTGTCCTAAGGAGCCTTATTTATTCTTTTTTTTTTACCTTTAGCCAGCAGTGTCATTCACTTTCTCAGTCAATATCATTAAATGATCCATAAATGCCTGGCTGTTTTTTGGCGTCATAAAAATCAAACAAAGAATTTTTGCTTTTAATCACTCAGATTTTATTATAAGAAACATCACTCAGGTACACACAGATAGGTAGTATGGAACAAGTATATTTAAAAGAAATTTTTTAAAAAGTCTAAAAAAGAGACAGTAATCAACCCAAAGGTTGTATTTATTTCCATCAAAAGTAACATTTTAAATGACAGACAGATTTGTATAAAATGTGGTCAGCAACACATACAACACAAACATTCTTACAATACTGTGCTGTAAAAGCCAAAACCAAACAACAAAATGATCTATAAAGATCTGTATAATTCTACCACCTAGTGGCACATTATCAACACTTCCAACAATATAAAATTCTGATATTACTGACAGCAGACCTATCTCTGTATTTTTAGTATAAATTAGCAATTAGTAATCAATAGCTGTTAAGGTGCTAAGTATAGTTACATTTTGTAACCAATCCATGTTTTTCTATTACCTGTACTTTCAATTACAGAAATCAATTGCTATGCAGGTTGGCTGCAAAATCTGTTTTCATTTATGTAACATAACAGGTTCTCTTTATCCGTCAATTGGTTTGGCAGTAAACTAAAACACAAGTACCACAAGTGTCATAGCAAATCTAAACCCCAAAAATAAAAATAAAATT